>NC_133665.1:79714611-79986866 GCF_037893015.1 Macrotis lagotis
CTTGGTATCTAAATTGTTTCCTTCGGGCTGCTTGCAGGAATTTCTCTTTTATCAAATAGTTCTGGAATTTTGCTACAACATTCCTTGGTGTTTTCATTTTGGAATCCCTTTCCAGAGGTGATCAATGAATTCTTTCAATAGCTATTTTGCCCTCTGCTTCCATGATATCAGGGAGTTTTCCATCATTAAATCCTGTAATATTAAGTACCAGGCTTTTTTCCTCTTCAATGTTTTCAGGAAGACCTATAATTCTCAGGTTGTCCCTTCTTGATATATTCACAAGGTCAGTGGATTTGCTGATAAAATAGTTTACATTTTCTTCTATTTTTTTATTTTTGTTTTGTCTTGCTATGTCATGAAGTCATTAGTTTCCACAGATTCCATTCTTTTTTTAAGAGAAGAATTTTCTTCATTTATCTTTTGAAACTCCTTTTCCAATTGGTCATTTCTACTTTTGAAGGAGTTTTCCATTTGTCCAATTGAGGTTTTGAGAGAATTATTTTCTTTTTGCATTTGTGCAAATGTATTTTCCAAGGATTTGTTTTCTTGTTGCAAGGTGTTAATTTTCTCTCCCAAATTTTCCCAATTGATTTTTAAACTCCTTCCTGATTTCTTCAAGGAATTCCTTCTGGGATGGAGACTAGATTATATTCAGCTCATAATTTCTAGTTCTCTCTGAGTTATGGTCTTTTCCTTCTAGAAATTCCTTCTAGAAATTTTTCTATGGACCCTCCTTTCTGATGGTCATTCTTCATTTTCTTAAGACCTTAGTTGAGGAGGGGCTGGTTTACAGAGGTTTGGTGTTGAGATCCCTAGAGGCTTTACTCACTGGGTCTTGAAAATCCAAGTGGGACAGTAGGCTGTGTTGGTTGCTTTCTCTGGAGGGTTGTTGACCTTAATTTGAAGCCCTCTCCCTTGCCTTGGACCAGGTGGTTGAAGCTGCTGAATACTTTTATCTTTGAACAATGGTGGGCTTTGCCCTAGGGCAAGGTAATTGCTCTTCCCTATTCACAGCTGAGTGAGGTCTGCTGCTCATACCTGAGCCTGGGGCAGAGGAGGGCTGTAATTGTGTTTGTTCTGGGAAGAGGCTTCAGCTGAAATGAAGTTATGGACTCAGTTCCTCCAGACCAGAGGAGCCTAGGGATCGATGCCTGCAACTCTCCTGCAATGAAACTCACCCTCCAGCTCTGTCAGCAAGGTCCAGACTGTTAGGGCTACAACCAATGCCTCTGCTCCATAGTTGGCCCACACCCCCATGGCAGATCAGGCTAGTCCCCTCTCAGGCTCTCAGGCTCTCACCCTATCCTGTGCTCCAGACAGAGTCCACACTCTGCATCTGGGCTCACCCACAATCCTGAAAGACACATCTTGAAGTAGATGTTCTCCTAGCTTCTTTTTCTGTGTTTTATAGATCGGATTTCTGTTAAGAGGTTTGTTTCATATTATATATGAGGGAAGATAAGGAGACTTTAGTACTGTGCCTGTCTTCTCTCCACCATCTTGGCCATCATATAGTTATCTCCACCATCTTGGCCATATCATATAGTTATCCCTTCCACATTTCAGGGAACAGGGGTACAGTGTCCCATCGACTTCCTCATCAAGGGGGGAGAAGCCATGTAAATTTTTTTGGTCCTCTATACAAGAGAAGAAGTCTGAATATTTTTCTTTTTCTTTTTCTTTTATATGGGATTTATAGTACTTTATTGCAAAATTTGAGTTAAGGATTTGATCATAGGTTCAGTGTCATCTGCTGACCTTCATGTGTCAATGGTGGCTTCCATAAAAATTCCTCCAAAAGTCCTATTTAAATTCTTTTTTGCACTATATTTTTAATTACATGCAAGAGTAGCTTTCAATACTCAATACATTTGCAAATTTATGCGTTTTGAATTTTTCTATTACCCTCCCTTCTGTCCTCCCTTTCCATGGCAGCTAACATTCTGGTAAAAGTCAAACATATACAATCGTGTTTAATATATTTCCATACTAGTCATGTTCTGAAAGAGTTAGAACTAAGGGGAAAAACATGAGAAAGAAAGAGATAACATTTTAAAAAGTGAACATAGTCTGCTTTGCTCTGTATTCAGACTTGATAGTGGATTCTTTGTTTGTTTTTGATTTTTTCTGTTGTCATTTTCTACAACAGGTCTCTCAGGATTGTCTTTTGATCACTGAATTGATTAGAGGAGCTGCATCAATCATAGTTGACCCATCTCACAATGTTTCTGTTAATGTGTATAATGTTCTCTTGGTTCTGCTCATTTCACCTAGCATCAGTTCATGCATGTTCATGCAAGTCTTTTCATGCTTTTCAAAAGTCTGGTTGTTCCAGACTTTCAGTCATGATGGCAGAGAAGCTGGGCACTGTCCTAAGCTATCTTGGCTTTCCCTCAGAACTAACAAGAATTTGGATCCACAAAACTCAGAAAAGAACCTAGGAGAACATCTACCAACAAGTCTGTCTCAGAGGAGTGTGAGGGAACTGTGGGCAGAGAGCAGAGAGACAGCACAGGGACAGTAGAATGAGGGCTGGGAACTAACCTGAGAACAGACATGGAAGCTTTGGTTGTGTGAGCAGTGGGCAGGAAAGTTACAGGAAGGCTGGAGGGAGAGTTACAGTGCAGCAGGCAAGAGAGTTCCAGAGTGCACTTAGACATTGATCTGGTCAGCTCTGTTTTCAGTGGAATCCCCATGTTTCCAGTTGAGTCCCCCACCCCACATCCCTTTGGGAGAAAGTGACTCTTCCCAGAACAAGCACAATAACAACTCCCTGCTCCCCTACCCATCCAGGCTCAGGTGTGGCCAGAAGATTTCCTACATTGCTGAGTAAGGATTAAAAAGATTGACTAAAAAGCTCAAGGGTCCAGCCCACATTACTCCAGTATAATCCAGATCCTGCTGCCCCATTGCCAAGGCCTAGGGAGTGGGCCACAAATCAAGGTCACAGACACTCTAGAGAAAGTGGCTAGCATCACCCACTGGCAGGCCCACTTGGAGTTACTAAACCCAGTGAATAAAGCTTCAGAGGTCTCAACACTAAAGGTCTGTGAACTAGCCCCTTCCCAACACAAGATCCTAGGAAAAGGAAGAAAAGTCAGTGGAAAAGAAGGGGGAGTCTATTGAAAGCTACCTTATTCAAGGTAAAGATCCTAACACAGAGAGTTCTAGAAATTCTGAGGACAATATGAATTGGTCTCCAGCATGGAAAGACTTCTTAGAAGAGTTCAGGAAGGAGTTTAAAAATCAATTGGAAAAATTGGGAAAAGAAACACAAGAGAAAATTAACACATTGTAAGAGAAAATTATCATCTGGTAACAAGAAATGAAAATACAATTGGACAAGTGCAAAAAGAAAATAATTCTCTCAAACACAAAATGGGGAAATGGAAAACTCCTTCAAAAATTGACCAATTGAAAAAGGAGTTGCAAAAGATAACTGAAGAAAATTCCTCTCTAAAAAATGATTAGAATCTCTGGAAACTAATTACTTCTTGAGACAAAACAAATCTATTAAACAAAACCAAAAAAATGAAAAATAGAAGAAAATGTAAAATACCTCATCAGCAAAACAACTTGCCTAGAGAATAGCTCCAGGACAGACAACTTAAGAATCATTGACCATTGACAAATGGTCAAAGGAAATGTAAAGAAAATTTACAGAAGACAAAATCAAAGTGATCCATAGTCATATGAAAATTTGCTCTAAATCACTACTTATTAAACAAATGCAAATTAAAGCATCTCTGAGGTACCACCTCACACCTCTCAGACTGGCCAATATAACCAGAAATGACAATGATCCATGTTGGAAGGGCTATGGGAAATCTGGGTCACTAATACATTATTGGTGGAGCTGTCAACCTTTCCAGTGAGCAATTTGGAATTGTGCCCAAAGGGCAACAAAAATGTGCATACCCTTTGATCTAGCAATACCTCTACTGGGTCTATACCCTGAAGAGATGATGAAAAAAGGTAAAAGCATCACTTGGAGAAAAATATTCATATCAGTCCTGTTTGTGGTGGCAAAGAATTATAAATTGAATGAATATCTATCAATTGGGGAATGGTATATTTATGGTGGTATATTTATGTGATGGAACACTATTGTTCTATTATAAACTAGGAAGGATGGGAATTCAGGGAAGCCTGAAAGGATTTGCATGAACTGATGCTAAGTGAGTTGGGCAGAAACAGAAGACCATTGTATACCCTAACAGCAGCATGGGGATGATAATTCAACTTAATGGATTTATTCATTCCATCAGTGCAACAATCAGGCACAATTTGTGGGCATTTGCAATGGAGAATACCATCTGTATCCAGAGAAAGAATTGTGGAGTTTGGACAAAGACCAAAGATTTCCCTTTAATTAAAAATTTATCTTATTATATAATAAAATCATTGGGTTTCCTGAATACATTGTGGCTAAAAAAAGCCTAGAAAATTCCTTCAAAAGATCCTTTCTCCTGAAATGATATTTTGAAGGAAAACTGCCCTGATATCAGGAACCAGAAGGCAAAATAGTTATTGAAAGAAACCATTGTTCCCTTCCTGAAAAGGATCCCCAAATGAAAATACCAGGAAATATTGTGGCCAAATTCTAGAACTATCAGATAAAAGAGAAAATTCTGCAAGAAGCCTAAAAGAAACAATTTAGATACCAAGGAGCAATAGTAAGAATTACAAAGTACCTGGCTGCATCAACACTAAGGGATTGAAGAGTCTGGAATGTGATATTCCAAAGAGCAAGGAAACTTGGAATGTAGTCAAGAATTCACTATCCAGCAAAACTGAGCCTTCCCTTCCAGGGGAAAAATGGAACTTTCATTAAATAGGAGACTACTAACTTTTCCTGATGAAAGAACTGGAGTTAAATAGAAAATTTAGACTTCAGACAAGAGACTCAAGAGATAGGTGAAAAGGTAAAAAGGGAAATGAAAAAAAAAAACCTCTTATCCAATAAGTTTAAACTGGCTATATCACCATCTGGAGAAAGATTCTCATAACTCTTGAGAATTGTAACTCTATTAGAGAGAATATACTTAGCCAGAAGTAAGGGAAACTCATGACTTGTCCTTGACTCTAATGGAATGATTTAAAAACAATATCTCCTTAAAAAGAGACAAGAGTATGAAGGAGAATGAAAGGAGTAAATTATATTACATGAATTGGTACAAAGGACTTTTGCAGCAGAGGGGAAGAAAGGAGGGGGCAACAACTTCATGAATCTTACCCTCATCAGATTTGGCTCAAAGAAGAATTAACATTCAGTTAAGAAACTTATTTTACCTTTCAAGTATTAAGAGGGGAAAGGGGGATGGGTGGGAGTAAAGAGAAACTGACAGAAGGAAGGGAACGAAAAAGGGGCAAAGGGAAAGGGGAAAGAAAGGGGAGGGGTTGGGTTTAAGGGCCAAAATCAGTGAAGGAGGTGTTATTCAGAAGCAAAATACTGGGGAATATGTATAAGGGGGAAAAAAGGGGAAAAATACAAACAGAGGGAAGATAACATGGAGTGCAATAAAGAGTTAGGAATTGAATGTGAATGGGATGAACTCTCCCATAAAACATAAGTGAATAGCAGAGTGAATTAAAAACCAGAATTCTACAATATGCTGCTTAAAAGAAACTCATTTGAAGTAGAGAGATAAATACAGACTAAATGTTAAAACGTTGGAGCAGAATATATATTATACTTCAGCTGCAATGAAAAAGGCAGAGGTAGCAATCCTTATGTCAGACAAAGCAGCTGCAAAAATAGATCTCATTATAAATTATAAGGAAGGAAACTTTATCCTTCTAAAAGCAATTTCAATACTAAATATGTATGCATCAAGTATAATAACATCCAGATTCTTAGAAAAGTTGAATGAAGTAATTTCAATACTAAATATGTGTGCACCAGTATTATAATATCCAGATTCTTAGAGGAGAAGATGAATGAGTTACAAGAAGACATAGACAACAAAACTTTACTGATGGGAGATCTCAATGTCCCTCTCTTAGAATTATATAAATCTTACCATAAAAAATGAGAAGGAAGTTAAGGATGTAAATAGAATGTTAGAACACTAGACATGATAGAGCTTTGAAGAAAATTTAATGGAGATAGAAAGAAATATACTACTTTTTCTGCAGTACATGGCAACCTACACAAAAACTATGTACTAGGGCATGAAAATTCATAATCAAATGCAGAAATGTAGAAATAGTGAATACTTCCTTCTCAGACCATAATGCAATTAAATCACGTGCAATTATGGGCCATGGAAAGATAGACCTAAAACTAATTGGAAACAAAATAACCTCATTTAAAAAAAAATGAATGGATCAAACAACAAATATAAATAGAATTAATGATTTCATCCTAGACAATGACAATAACAAGACAACATATCAAAACTAATGGGATGCAGACAAGGCAATTATTAGGGGATATTTTATATCTTTAAATGCTTACATGAATTAAAAAAGCAAAAGAGGAAATCAATGAACTAAGTATGCAACTAAAAGAAATTAGAGAAAGAACAAATTAAAAGCCCACAGTTAAATACCAAATTAGAAATTCCAAAAATTAAAGGAGAAATTAATAAAATGGAAAGCAAGAAAAGTATTGAAATAATAAATAAAATCAAGAATTAGTTTTTATGAAAGAACAATAAAATCCATAAAGCTTTGGTTAATTTGATGAAAAAAGGAATGAAGAAAATCAAATTACTAGTATTGTAAATGAAACAGGTGAACTTGCTAGCAATGAGGAGGAAAGTAAAGTGATAATTTGGAACTGCTTTGCCCAACTGTATACCAATAAATGTGATAATCTAAGTGAAATAGATGAATATTTCCAAAAATTTAAGTTGTCCAGATTAAATGAAGAGGAAATTAAATAACTAAATAACCCTACCTCAGAAAAAGAAATTCAACAAACCATCATTGAACTACCTAAGAAAAAAATCTTTAGGGCCAGGTGGATTTACAAGTGAATTCTATCAAACATTCAAGGCAAAATTGGTTCCAATTCTATATAAACTATTTGGAAAAATAGAACTTTGTCTAAGCCCTTCTATGGCAACAACATGGTGCTGATGCCTAAACTAGGAAGGGTCATAACAGAGAAAGAAATTTATAGAACAATTTATCTAATGAATATGGATGTAAAAATATTAAATAAAATCTTATCAAAGACATTATAGCAAGTTATCACTAGGATATTACAATACAAGCAAGTAGGATTTATCCCAGGAATACAGGATTGTTTCAATTTTAAGAAAACCGTCAATATAATTGACTATTTCAATAACAAACCTAACAGAAATCATATGCTTATCTCAGTAGATGCTGAAAAAGTCTGACAAAATATAGCACCCATTTCTACTAAAAACACTAGAGAGCATAGGAATAAATGGATTGCTCCTTAGCATGATAAGCAGTATCTATCTGAAATCCATCAGCAAGCATTATATGCAATGGGGATGAGCTAGAGACAATTTCAATAAGATCAGGGGTGAAACAAGGATGCCCATTATCACAACTACTTTACAATATTGTATTAGGAATGTTAGCTTCAGAAATAAGAAAATAAAAAAAAAACAATTGAAGGAATTAGAATTGGGGAGGAAGAAATAAGAATCTCATTCTTTATAGATGACATGACAGTAGATCTAGAAAACCTTAAAAATCATCTTTAAAATCACTAGAAATAATTAGCAACTTTAGCAAAGTTGCAGGATATAAAATTAACCCACGTAAATCCTCAGCATCAATTGATGGAGCCATCCAGTACTACCAGAGATCCCAGCCCACAGACAGTAAGGTGGTTGGGAGAGACAGCAGAGGTCTCTCTATTCTTCCTGGAGCAGGACTCTTCTGTATGCCCACACTCAGATCCAGGTTGCAGCTTTGGCCCCCATATCACCATAGCCGAGCAGGGATCCTCCTCACAACCCCAGGGCAGAGGGGAGAGTTTATGGTCAACCACATATCAGAGCACAGGCAAGAGAGCAGTCAAAGCCTTTCATAAGACCTTGGAGGAAATAAGGTCCCTGTGGGGTGTCCCCAAAACCCTCCATAGCCTTGGAAGTGTGGAAAATCAGTCATAGACTGAGGAAATGAGCAAACAACAGAAAAAGAAATATCTGACCATAGAAAATTACTTTGGTCCCATGGAAGATGACAAAGTCTAAGCTTCTGTATCCAAAATCTCCAAGAAAAATAGAAAATGGGCTCAGGCTATGGATGAGCTCTTAAAAAAAACGTTGAAAAGCAATTAAGATAGGTAGAGGAAAAATTTGGAGGAGAAATGAGAGCAATGCAGATAAACCATGAAAAACAAGTCAGCAGCTTGGTGAAAGAAAAACCAAAAAAATACTGAAGAAAATAGTATGATAAAAACCGATTTAAGCCAAATAGAAAAAGCAATTCAAAAGGCAAATGAGGAGAAAGCCTTAAAAATCAGAATTGGCCAACTGGAAAAGGAGATTAAAAAATCTCTCAGAAGAAACTAGCTCCTTCAAATGTAGAATGGAACTAAAAGAAGATGATGATTGTGTGGAAATTAGCAAGAATTAAAACAATACCAAAAGAACCAAAAATTATAATAAATGTGAAAAATCTCATTGGAAAAACAACTGACCTTGATAATAGATCCAATAGAGATAATTTAAAAATTATTGGGATACCTGAAAATCATGTCTAGGTAAAGAGCCTAGACTTCATTTTTCAAGAAATAATACAGCAAAATTGTCCTGAGCTCCTAGAAGCAGAGAAAAGAATAGAAATTAAGGGAATCCATCAATCAACCTCCTGAAAAACATCCCAAAGAAAAACTCCCAGAGATATTATAGCCAAATTCCAAAACTCCCATATCCAAGAGGAAATACTAAAAGCTGCCAGAATTAAACAATTAAGGGCTTGTAGGGCTTGGAATATTATATTCTGGAAGCCAAAGAAACTTGGATTACAAATGAGAATCAACTACCCACAAAAACTGAAAATCCTCTTTCAGGGGAAAAGATGGACTTTCAATGAAAAAGGGGACTTTCAAACTTTCCTATTGAAATAACCAGAGTTGAGTACAGGACTCAAGTGAACCATAGGGAGGTGAATGTGAAGGACTAATTGTGAGGAGTTTAATGATGTTGAACTGTTTATATTCGTGCATGGGAAGAAGATACTGATACTTCATATCAATCTTCTCATTTATAAGAGCAATTAGGTGTGCGCATAGACAAGGCACAGGAGGGGGAGCTGAATATAATGGTATAATATAGTAAATAGATGAAGTCAATGAGTGATAAAGTACTAGAAGGAAGGGAAAGGAGAGGAAGAAGGGGCTAAGATATTTCACATAAAAGAGTCAAGGAAAAAAATGGTTTTTATAATGGAGAGGAATGAGGGAATGTGAAGGGGAATGAGTGAGCTTTCATTCTCATTGGAAATGGCCCTGAGAGGAAATAATATAGAGACATAATAGGGTATAGAAATCTATCTTACCCTCGAGAAAAATGAGAGGAAAAGAATGGGATAAGGGGTAATGGGGGGGAAGGAAGGGGGGGGAGTAGGTGAGAGAAGAGAGGGAAGATTGTGGGAGAGGGTACTCAGATTCAACAAATTTCTGAACAGGGACAGGATGAAAGGAGAGAAAGGATAGAATAAATGAAATTGTGGAGGAGTAGAGTGGAGGGAAATACAACTAGTAATAGCAACTGTGGGAAAAATATTGAAGCAACTTCTCTGGTGGACTTATGATAAAAAAGGCAACTACTCATCCCAAAGATAGAGCAATTGGAATCTGAAGACAGACTGAAGTATATGTTTTTCTCTTTCTCTATTCTTGAGGTTTCTCTATCTTTTTTTGGAGGGAGGGGGGTTTATGTTTACTCTCACAAGAAGATTATTGTTATAATATAAATAAGTAAACAAAAAAAAAGAAAAAAGTGTAAAAGAAGGTGGTTTAGTCTTACCAGATCTAAAATTACATTATAAACCATCAGTCATCAAAACTGTCTGGTACTGGATAAGAAATATAGTGGTGGATCAGTTTAACAGATTAGGTGCAAAAGAGACAGCAGGAAATGATTATAGTAATCTGCTGTTTGACAGACTCAGCCCAGCTTCTGGAATAAGAACTCTCTCTTCAATAATAACTGTCAGGAACATTGGAAGTTAGTATGGTAGAAACTTGGTTGGACCAACATCTCATGCCCTGTACCAAGATAAGATCAAAATGGGTACAGAATTTAGAAATAAAAGACAATATTATAAACATACTAGAAGAACAAGGAATAGTTTACCTGTCAAATCTGTGGAAAGAGAATCAATTTATGACCAAGGAAGAAATGGAGAACATCATTATAAACAAATTGGATAATTTTGATTACATTAAATTAAAAAGCTTTTGCACAAACATACTACTGTAACCAAGATCAAAAGAGATGTAGTTAATTGGGAAGCAATTTTTACTAGTATTTCTGACAAAGGACTCATTTCTAAAACATATAGAGAACTGAGGCAAATTTATAAAAGAAAAAAACAAGACATTCCCCAACTGACAAATTGTTCAAATGATATGCAATGGCAATTTGCAGATGAGGAAATCAAAGCTAAACATAGTTATATGAAAAAATTGCTCTAAACCATTACTGATTCGAGAAATGCAAATTAAAGTATCTCTGACTTACCACCTCACACTTCTCATATTGACTAATATCAACAGAAGGGACAATGATCAGTATTGGAAGGGATGAAGGAATTCTGGGACACTAATGCATTGCTGGTGGAGCTTTGAAGTTATGCAAATTTTCTGGAGAGCAATTTGGATTTATGCCCAAAGAGCAACAAAAATGTGCATACCCTTTTATCCAGCAATACCACTACTGGGTCTCTACCCTGAAGAGATCATAAAAATGCATAAAAACATCACTTATACAGAAATATTCATAGCAACTCTGTTTGTGGTGGCAAAGAATTAGAAATAGAGGGGATGTCCATCAGTTGGGGAACGGCTGAACAAATTGTGGTGTATGTATCTTATGGAACACTTTTGTTCTATTAAAAACCAGGAGGAATGGGATTTCAGAGAAGTCTGGAAAGACTTGTTTGAACTGATGCTGAGCGAGATGAGCAGAACCAGAAGAAATTTATATACTCTAACAGCAACATGGGGGAGGGGGCTGATGATTAACCTTAATGGAGTTGCTCACTCCATCTATGCAATAATCAGGGACAATTTTATGGCATGTGTGACAGAGAGTACCATCTATATCCAGAGAAAGAACTGTGGTGTTTAAACAAAAACCAAATATTATTACCTTCAATTTTTTTTAAAATTGTCTTATGTATTACATAATTTTGCTCTCTCTTATACTTTATTTATTCCTCAAGGATATGTTTTTTTCTCTCAACACATTCAATTTTGATCAATGCATAGCATAGAAACAATATAAAGATTATGGGATTGCCTTCTTTGGGGGGAGGGAGGGGAGGGTGGGGGAAAAGTATAAAATTAAAAACCTTACCAAAAATGATAGGCAGAAACTATATTGCATATAATTGCAAAAAAATTAAAATATTTATCTAATAAAGAAGAAGTAGCTTTGGTTCATTGAAATGCTTGATATTAAGATTTTTTTCTCAGATTCATTCAGGAATAATTTTCCCCCAATAGTCATCTCAAGGATGAAACAAACCATGAGACCTACATCACAAAAGACATTTGTATCTGTTGAGGAAAATATCATGTATAACACTAAAATAGAAGAAGATACCAATTCCATCAAGCCACTGAAACTGCAGAAGCTCCTCAATGAGATCATAATGATTCCAAAGCATCTGATTTCACTATCTACACAGGGGAGAAAAAGTAGAAAAAGAATGTTTATAGTTCAAACAGTAGAATGCACTTTTATGGACAGTGTCATCAAGATCATCCATCAGTTCAAATAGTTTGAACAACGAACTCAGCCTAAAAGTGAATAGGAAGAAAGAAAATTTGGGAAATTTTATGGCTCTTCAAATGATCTAAGCTGATTTTTGACCTCAAAACCATAACCATATCTTTCTATGTCACCTCTTATTCCGAGAAGATTTGTTTGGCAGATGATTTAAAATATCACAGAGAGCGTAGCATAAAAGGTTGAAATCCAGCCACGTAACCAGAAATACCTGGGTTTAAATCCTGCTTTTGACAGTGCTTGAATGAACCTGGATGGAACACAACCTTTTTGTCATACAGACAAGCTTCAAGATCTATAAGTTGTTGGGAATTTTCAGACCTGTCTTGTGAAGTTAGTTTCTTTATCATGGAGCTCCCTAAACAAAGAAAATCACAGGTTCAGATCTCATCCCTATACCTTTGTTCACTAAATCAACTTCTTCTCAGCCATGTATAGTCACTACCACAGGGGAAGAGTTTGCATTATTGTTTATTCTTTGTCAGAGTCTTCTGATAAGCTTCACATTTTCATGCATATTAAGAGTCCCCTCCCCCTGCAAGAGGTGCTTAATATTAATTTGTCTTTCTGGATGAAAATTCCAGCTCTAGATATATCAAGTTAAAAAAATTTTACTGATTTTTATCATACTATTTAAATATTGGATGTTTACTCGATAATATCAAGGATTTTTTTCCTCAATTGTGTATGTAAAAATATACTTCCAAATAGCAAAAAAAAGAGTCTGTTCTTACAGAACAATAGTACTGCATCATATTCATATATTATAACTTGTTTAACCATTCCCCAGTTGATAGTCATGCCCTCAATTTCCAATTCTTTGTTGCTACAAAGAGCTGATATATACATATATATATATGTATAAATATATACATGTGTATTAAAAAAGATGACATTGATATACAAATATATGCATATTTATATATGAAACATACATTAGTGCCTGGTCATGTAGATATAAATTGTGTTTGGCACAAGATTTTTATGTTGATACTCTATATAGTGAATTTTCTCTCTAATCCCCCAATTCCATGGACTGAGGAAGTGTATCAGTTGGTTAATGAGGTATAACATACTATTTTTTCTTCCCTGTTCTACTCCTGTCACATGTATGTACACACACATACATTATATGTCCTATGTGTGTGTATTTATGATCTCTTTGAGATTTAGACCTAGTAGTGTCCTTTGGTATAGTTCCAAATTGCTCTCCAGAATGGTTGGATCAGTTTACAACTCTACCAACAAAGAATTAGTGTCCCAATTTTGCCTCCACATCCCCTCCAACATTGATCATTTTCCATTTTTGTCATATTAGCCAATCTGATCGGTGTGAGGTAGAGAAATTTGCATTTCTGTACTCAAAAATGATTTGGAGTATGTCTTCATTTGACTATGGATAGCTTTAATTTATTAGTCTGAAATCAATTGGAGTATGACATGTATTCTTATAAATTAGACTCAGTTCTCTATATATTTTAGAATCGAGTCCTTTATTAGAAACTGTAGTTGTGAGAATTATTTCCTGGTATTCCTTTCAATCTTGACTGAATTTCTTTGGTTTTGCTTGTGCAAAACCCATTTAATTTATTATGCCTACTTGTGATATATTAAACCACAATTATAGTGTGGAAGGAATAACTGTTTTAATGAGATTAAGTGGAGTGTTCTAGTTTGTCATGTGTTTTTTTTTTTTTGTTTCCAGTTCTATCACATTGTGTGAACTATTCATCAGGACCTTCTGCTATTCAAACATGTGATAAGCATGTCATCTTTACTTCTCCCCATGTCATTGGTAAATCTACTGAAGAAAACAGAGTCAAGAATAGATCCTTGAGGTACTCAATCTGAGACTGCCTTCTGAGGTATGATCAAATATTCTTTCTGCTTGGTCATAATGTTTCTCAATGTATCTTTGAATCCTATGTATTCACTGTCCCTTATACAGCAAAAATATTTGATTACATTCATATACCATAATCTATTTGTAAATTCTCCATTCAGTGGGCATCTGTTGGGGAATACAAATAGTTCAGCAAAGAATATTTGTGAAAATATGGTTCTTCTTTTTGCTTCAGGAAATATACTTTAAGAATCTGAGTGATAACTCATGTGGTTACTTTGGTTTTCAGAATTTGGGGTAGTGTATTGGAAAAACTTTGACCTTGAGAAAGAGGACTTTGATTCAAATCTTGGCTGATCTTTTACTATTATTAGGTAAGTCATTTTATCTCTGTAGGCATCGGTTGCCATAACAGGAACAGGAGTGGGGGTGGATTAGGTGACCTTGAAGTTTACTTCCAGCTCTAAATTTATGATAGAATGCTTTGATGATGCATTCTAAAATTTGGCCAGGAGTTTCTCATGAGCTTATTCATTCATATGACAATCACTTAAGTACCAATTATAATATACCTGAGATATTTATAAATTATTTCCAGATGGTTTTAGTTTCCTGTCTAAGTGTCAGGTCATGTAGATATGAATTGTATTTGGCACAAGACTTTTATATTGCTACTCAATATAGCGAATTTCCTCTCCAAACCCCCAGTTCCTTGGACTGATGAAGTGTATTGGTTGGCTTATGAGGTATAAAAGATAGTTGCATTTTCTTCTCTGCCCCACTCCCACATTATATAAATATATGTACATATATCATATGTCCTATGTGTGTGTGTCTTTAGGGGCTAAAATAGTATGATATAATCAGATCTTTTCTTCTCTTGAAATTGAAAAGATAATAATGGTTAGAATTTATATGACACTTTAAGATTAGTAAATCACTTGAAAAAGTCTTATCCTTTTTTATACTCTCAACAGCTCTGGGAGAGATATAGTAGTATGATTCCTATTTTATAGATGAAGAAATGGGGCAGACTTGTTCAATGACTTGCTCAGGGTTGTACAGCTAGTAAATGTCTGAGGTAGGATTTGAACTCAGTTCTTCTTGATTTCAGGTCCAGAATTCCTAATTTCCTGACTGCTTCAGATGTTCTCTTTTCAGTATATTTACTGTGATTTTTTCCATTGTCAAAATATCTATTATTCATCCCTCTCCATTACCACTCCAAATCTTTGCTTCTAGTAAAAATAATGTCTATGGTTAAAATTGTGACATTTGCTCTCTGGTACTTTCAACCATCTTCTCTTTATGTTTTTCTTTTTTCCAACAAATTCATTCTTTATCCAGTTTTTACTATATAGAGCCCTCTGATAGTTAGTGTAAGATATAAGAGAAACTTCTGGCCCTAGGGACATATTGGTCTGGAGTTGTCAAGGCAGCTGCGGGTGATGATCAAAATTCAACAAATCTAGATACTTTTTAGGGATTAATCAATTAAGTGTTTGGCTAAATATGATAGACCAGGATACCAGGATACCAGAAGACTGATCTTGTGAATGATATGTTATAAATATCCAAATGGCCCTCAGCACTACAATGACTCCCCAAGCCTAATAGAATATGAGTTCCTTGAGGGCAGATAATGTTTTGATCTTCCTCTGTATTCTTGGCACTTAGCATAGTAGCTGAACATTCTAGACTCAATAAATGTGTATCAACTTATTGGCTAGCTAACATATGGTCCCTTTCCTCCCTTATTGGCTTAAGGAAGAAAAATCTATTTCCTGCTGCTGCACCTCAGGAACAGATTAGGGCAAGGGTTTCTAATTTACCATGACACACAAAAAGGTTAAGAAAAAAACCATTTTTTTAAAAAGGTTGGCATGAACCCAGGCTTCAAAGAAGAAGTAGAATTTTAAATGAACTTTAATAATAACTTTGATAAGAAGTCAACAAATAAAGAGAATGAGAAAAGACATCTTAAGCCAACATTAATATCTGCACAGTGAGAAAGCACAGCTTACATTCATTGCACACAGAGTAGTTTGGGCAGCAAGCATAACAGAAACATGTCTGGAGATAGGTTGGAAAGTAAGAGGATGTCAAATTTTGGAATGCCTTCAATGCCAGCTGAAGAGGTTTGACCTTTATGAAAAAAGACAATAGGGAGCTACCATCTCCATTGCTTTTCTTTCACTCATTAAATTCTATGCAGAAAAGGCATGCTTTATACATATAATACTTGCAAATTGATGAAGTTTTTCCTTTTTTATTGATTAATCAGGCAATAATTCCAAGGTATTATGCGATTTTTTTCTTTTCACATCAATTATTAGCTTTATAGTGTATGCTTAATAAATGTTGACTTGACTTCAATACTTAACACTATAGAGATCACTTACATAGTTACTAAACAGAAACATATACCTTTCTTGAGTTACTTCTGTCATAGACAGGCACCTCTATTTATAAGAATATGGCATCTAAAAAGAATTCATTGCAACTATAATCAGCAAAGGCTGTTAATGCAAAGTTGAATGATTGCAAAAAGATTATCACTTTAAAAATAGTATTTTGGTTATTTTAAATTTTGTTACAAAAATAAATTTTGCAAAGACCCATTTAAAGAATCATGCAGGTACTACAGAATACCAGAAGCTGTTCTCATGATAACTAAAGTTTTATTATGTTTGAGATGCTAAAGTTATTTTAAATGGAATTTCTCTTTCTATCTCTTGCTCTTGTGCTTTGTTGTTCATATATTGAAATGCTGATGATTTATGTGGGTTTATTTTATATCCTGCTACTTTGCTGAATTTGTTCATTGTTTCAAGGAGTTTTTTTAAGATGATTTTTTTTTTCTCGGGTTCTCTAAGTATATTATCATATCATCTACAGAGAGTGAAAGTTTTGCTTCCTCATTGCCAATTTGGATTCATTCAATTTCTTTTTCTTTTCTTATTGCTATAGTTAGCATTTCTAAAACTATATTGAATAGTAATGGTGATAATGGGCATACTCATTTCATCTGTGATTTTATTGGAACTGTTCCAAGTTTATTCACATTACATATAATATTTGTTGATGTTTCAAGATAGATATTATTTATTATTTTAAGAAAACTCCATTTATTCCTAAACTTTCTAGTGTTTTTAATAGGAATGGTTGTTGCATTTTATCAAAGGCTTTTCAGCTTCTATTGAGATAATCATATGATTTCTGTTCATTTTCCTATGGATATGTTTAATTATTTTGAGTGTTTTCCTAATGTTGAACCATCCCTGCCTGCCTTGTAAAAAAATTCTACCTGATCATCGTGTATTATCCTAACTAGCTATAGTCTTATTGCTAAAATTTTATTTAAGATGCTTGCAACAATATTCATTAGGGAGATTTGTCTATAATTTTCTTTGTTCTGGTTCTTGCTAGTTTAGGTATCAGCACCATGTTGGTGTCATAAAAGGATTTTGACAGAACTCTTTTCTCTCCTATTTAAAAAAAAATACTTTATGTAGAATAGGAATTAATTGTTCCTTAAATGCTTGGTAGAATTAACTTGTACATCTCTCTGGACTTGTAGTTTTTTCCTTAGGGAGTTTATTTATGATTTCTTCAATTTCTTTTTTTTTATTTTTTTATTATTTTTTCTTTTTTTTCTTCAATTTCTTTTTTTGAAATTTGGTTATTTATGTAATTTATGTCCTCTTCTGTTAATCTGGGAAGTTTGTATTTATTTAAATGTTCATCCATTTCACTCAGGTTATCCAGTTTGTTGACATACAGTTCAGCAAAGTAGCGCTGAATTATCTCTTTAATTTCTTGCTCATTGGTAGTTAGTTCAACCTTTTCATTTTTGATACTGGTAATTTGTTATCTTCTTTCTGTTTTTATTAAGATTAACAAAAGGTTTGACTATTTTATTGGCTTTTTTCATAACATCAACTCAGTTTTATTTATGAGATCAATGGTTTTCTTGCTTTCAATTTTATTAATCTCTTCTTTGATTTTCAGAATTGCTAATTTGGTACTTAATTGGGAATCTTAAATTTGTTCTTTTTCTAGCTTTTTTAGATACCCAATTCATTCATTTCCTCTTTCTCTATTTTATTCATATAGGCCTTTAGAGATATAAAGTTTCCCCTCAAAACTGCCTTGGCAGCATACCCTTAAATTTTGGTATTATGTCTTGTTATTATAATTTTCTTGGATATAATTATTGATTATTTTTATTACTTGTTATTTGATCCATCATCATTCAAGATAAAGTTATTTAATTTCCAATTTTTCTTGGTTTATCTTTCCAAGACTCTTTATTACATGTAATTTTATTGCATTATGATCTGAGAAGTATGCATTTATTACTTCTACATTTCTGCATTTGATTATGAGGATTTTGTGCCCTAGTACATAGTCAATTTTGGTATAGGTGACATGTACTGCTGAGAAAAAGATATATTCTTTTCTGTCCCCATTAAGGTTTCTCCAGAGTTCTATCATATCTAAGTTTTCTAAGGTTTCTTTTGCCTTCTTAACTTACTTCTTTATTTTTTTAGATTTATCTGGCTTTAAGAGAGAGAAATTGAGGTGTCCCATTATTAAAACTTTGCTGTCTATGTCCCCTTGTAATTCACTCATCTTTTCCTCTAGGAATTCAGTTGCTATACCATTAGGTGTTTACATGTTTAATAATGATATAGCTTGATTTTAATAAGATGTAGTTTCCTTCTTCATCCTTTTAATGAGAGTGATTTCTGCTTTTACTTTATTTGAGATTAGGACCACTACCCCAGATTTTTTTTTAGTTCAGCTGAGGCATAGTATATTTTGCTCTAACCTTGTACCATTACCCTGTATGTATCTCTTGCCTCAAATGTGCGTCTTGTAAACAACAGTTTGTTGGATTCTAGTTTTTAATCAATTCTGCTATCCACTTCCATTTTATGGGACAATTCATCACACTCACATTTACAGTTAATATGACTAATTCTGTGTTTCCCCTCCATGCTATGTTTCTCCATTTATATTTTCCTCTTTCACTTTCTCTTGCTCCTCCTCACCAAAATTATACTACCTTTTCCCTTTGACTTTTCTTTTAAAAATTTAACTTTAAGTTTATTTTCACTTATTCCTTCACCTTCCCTTTTATCAGTGTCTTCTTCCCTTATCCTTCCCTTTCCTATTGTCCCCCCCCCCCCCCACTTCCCTGTACATTAGGTTAGATTTTTAAACCTAATTGGTTTATTGTTATCTTATTTCCTCTCTGGGCTAAATATATTGAATAGAATTTACTCAGTATTCACATTCTCCCTTCTTTCCCTCTAAAATTATGAAACTTTGTGCTTCTTCCCTTTGTTTTTTATTACACTAATACTATTAATCAGGTATTATCAATTACAGTTTTATTATTTGCTTGATAAGATATCATCACAGATTGTTTGATAAGCAACATTGACTCAAATTGCATCAAATTATAATTATAATCAATTTTTCCTTACCCCTTTTCATGTATCTTTCAAGTACACAGTCCTCCTCATGAGCCAAAGTATCATCCAAAGTCATATCATTTCTTGAACTATTTGTGCCCCTCCTCCAGGCCTATTTTCTCTCACACTTTATCACCCCTGCCCTTGCTCCCCTACCCAGGGTCAGGGTACTTAACCACTTTTTATGTGAAATAAGGCCCATTTTCTTTCATACTTTATCTCCCTCTATCCTCACCCAGGGTACTTAACCCCTTGTTAAGTGAAGCAAGGCCCATTCTCTCTCCCACTTTGCCCCCACCTCCTCACCCAGGGTACTTAACCCCCGGTTAAGTGAAACACCAGTTAAGTCAAATTCTGAGCTAATTAACTGCAAGAATCTTAAAAGTCTCTAAGTACTGGGAGACTCTAGAGGTCTCACCTGAGAACATTACAAATGATTATAAGTTACAGAGACTCCGACTCAGGACCTTGTAGTTTATGATGCTTAAAGGGTTCTAAGTACTCGGAGGCTGTGAGGGTCTCACCTGTGAACTTTACAAATGAATATAAATTATGGGAGACAGGGACTTAGTACCACCCAATTTATGATGCTAAAAGAGCTCTAAGTACTGGGAGGCTCTGGAGGTCTCACCTGAGAACCTCACAAATGATTGTAAGTAACAGAGACACTGACTCAGGACCTCAAAGTTTATGATGTCAAAAGACAAAGTGCCAAGCACAGTAGAATTAAAGTGGATCAAAGGATAATGAGTTAAACCAAAAGTTTAAAGTTAACACCCTTGCTTTTCTTCAAGGCTTTTTTGTCTCAAACATAGTGACTTCTTCAATAGAGAGTCACCTCTTCAATGGAGAGATAAGACCCAATCATGCCCATAAACTTTAAGTTCATTCTCTTCAATTATATTCTACCCTTTATTTATCCTAAGTGAAGTAAAGTTCTAAAGAATTAGAAATATTATATCTTTCCTTTTATGGTTGTATACAATTTGAAAATCTTGATGAATATTTGTTTTGTTTTGTTTTTCCCCTTCCCCTTTTTATTTACCTTTTTTTATGTAACTCTAGTTCATGGTTTTTGAGTCAGGAAATTCTGGAAGTCTTCTATTTTGATGAATGTTCATCTTTTCCCCTGGCAGTTTATACTGACTTTTGCAGAATAGTACAGTCTAGTTGTTATCCCAGGTCCTTTGCTCTCCGAAATATGCTCTTCCAAGTTTTCCAATTCTTCAATGTTGAGTCTGATAGGTTTCCTTTGTTTTATTTTTGTTTGTCTCTTTGGGGGAAATGGGGATGTCCAGGAGGCAGGACAGTAGTGCCACCTAGCCACCCTATTTTTACATTTAATGGAGTTGATTTCTTTGGTCAATTTTAGAAAATTTTCCTGCATGACTTTCATTCCTTTTTACCATTTTTCTTCTTCCTCTCTTCTTTTGTTTTTAAATTCTTTTTTAATCTCTTCAATGAGCTTTTGTATTTGAATCCAATTTATAGACCACTGTGACACTTCCCCATGAGTGATTTTTCACTGCTTTCTTCTTCAGACATAGTGTTGTTATCATCTTTGTCTGTAAAGTAGTTTTCTATAGTGAGTGCTCTTTTAGTTTTTTTGCTCATCTTTGTTGCTTTTACTCTGTTCCTCTGGTATAGGGAGTATGGATCCAAGCTTTTCATTCTGGGGCTGAGGTCTGTTCCCTGGCTTGTTGTTGTGCAAGATGTTGCCTATGCAGTCCAGGCCTTGCCTTTGCAGAAGTTTGCTTCCTCCTTTATGTCCAGGTTATGACTTAACAGTGGTTTGTTCCTGATGCAATCCTGTATTTTACTCTGGTGTTCTCAGGGTTCAGAGATTGTTTGGGGTTGGAGTCCTCCCTGCCGGCTTGTTATCTAGCTGCCAGGACCTCTGCTGTTGTTAGGGACTCAGGACCTGGATTACACTGTGGGTAAAAGCCTCCTGCTGGCTTTCCTACTGTCCTGCCTCCTGGACAAACCCCTTTCCCCCAAAGAGACAGACCTTCAATGAAGATACTCCACAATGCTTACAGTTGAAAATGTCTTTGAATCTTTTCTTTGTCTTGGGCTCTGTAGTTTGAATGTCAGAGTAGAGGCTTATTTATCTTTGGTAGGAAAAAGCTCTGGGAGTATGTTAGTTTCATGCCTCCATTTTGGCTCTGCCCCAGAAGACCCAGCTTACATGGATCTCAAATTTATTCACCATAAAGCTTTCAAAGGACAAAACGCTGTAAACATTCTAAATATTCTGAGTAGTAGGCTCCATTTTTTTCTCTCCTTTAACCATCTCAGTTATACACAGTTCCTTGGTGCTGGGAGAAATGCAGTTAAAATACATCTCAGCTGCTACTGAATCTGATACTACCTACTGTTGGCTCCTCAAGCCCCCAAAATTCAATGACAGAACCAGGGTTATGTGTTGGTCCATCATGGGGCCCAGTTTCTTAACATTTTTATGTGTGTCATGATAGATTAGAAACCCTTGACCTAATCTATTTCTGCAGTAGCATCCTGGATTTGGGGCAGGTGTAGAAGTTGATTTTTTTAGGATGTAATCCTGGGGGATTAGAGAGAAACTGAGAGTACTCTTGGGCAAGTGGGTTAACGTTTCTTATCCTCAGTTCCCTCAACTGGAAGATGAAGAGTTTTGATTACATGCTTTTTAAAGTCCCTTCAAATTTTAAATTTATACTTCTGCAATCACATAGTTTGACTTTCAAGTCTACTTTTAGAATGGGCCTAACAGGTTATACAGCTGGATAGCTCATGTTATAGGATTTCTCAGTATACCCTCTGATTCCAAATCCAGAATATTTTCCACCTTACCATTCCAAATAGGGAAATTGGGAGACTTTGCTTACACTTCAGTAGAGAGGAAACATTTTCAAGAAAGGGAGAAATAAGGCTCATCATGTCGTCAGTTTTGTATCAAAAGAAATGTACATCATGAATTCACTTGTTGAACCACATCAGCTTTGCAATGTCCTGGAAAACAATGGTTCTTCTGCATCATTTTAAACTGAGTCATTAGGCCAGGTACTGAGAAGGTACTAAAAATAACAACAAAAGAAGAAGAAACCAAGTGTAATAAGTTCCATGTAATCATGTGAAAGTGAACTAGGCATTTAAATTTAAATTTCCCCATCAATAAAATGGAGATGATAAATCATATCTGGACTATTTACCTTATCAGGTTGTTGTGAGAATAGTGCTTTAAATTTGGTACTATATAAATATGAGTTATTATTAACTATATTCAGGAAAGGGAGAGGTTTATTTTTGCTGTAGCAGAGGCATTATAAAATAGGTTTCCATAAGTATTGCATGATGATTATATATAATGAGTATGTCCACTTGTTCTCCTTGTATTCTTATTTATTTCCCAACCTATACTAATGTTCATTCAAAATGCTTTAGCATTTCATCTTTATGTTAGTAAAGTTAGTGGAGTTTTAATAACATCATTTATAAAAACTGAATAATGGTTGACAAACCATGGAGTAGAAATGAAGATAGTGATTATATGTGAAAGCTACATGATAATTGATCAGGAGCCATGGCCTTCTTTTAGGGAAAATTTAATTGTAAATATAATGATTTTGAAGTTACTGGACCTGAAGTTGATTCCTGACTCTGCTTGGAAAGATCTTGGGCAAGATACTTAACTTTTCTGGACCTCAGTTTCCTTATCTGTAATATGAAAGGGTAGAACTAGATAGTCTCTCAGGCATCTTCCAACTCTATGTCTATAACCATTTATTTCTATGACTTGAATTCAAATCCCAACTCCTTTATTTATTATTTGTACAACTTAGAGCAATAACTTGACTTCTCTGAGTCTTTGTTATCTCATTTGCAAAATGAAGGGATTTTCCTGGATAGTCTCCCAGTCTTTTTTCAACTCTAAAATGTATAACACATCTTTAATTTTGATTCTAAGTGTTCCAGCTAACTGAGAAAAATCTGTCATTTCAGTCCTGCCCTTCTTGTATCAATATCCATGTCTAGAAAACACACCTGTGCCCATTTTGCACTGATTATGAAATGTGATGAGACGGTAATGGGTCTATACCAGCATCAGAG
Organism: Macrotis lagotis; assembly: GCF_037893015.1. NCBI lineage: Eukaryota > Metazoa > Chordata > Mammalia > Peramelemorphia > Peramelidae > Macrotis > Macrotis lagotis. The sequence continues at coordinate 79,737,978 of NC_133665.1, forward strand.
CAGTTTCACTGTCAAGCAGATTAACCAATCCAGATGCAGGAGCAGGCAGTGGCAGGAACCTGAGATGACGTATCCTGGGGCACCTGAATAAATATGGCCCCTTGGTTCCATGTGGAACTCATTAGCTGTTTTCCACATCCATCCCTGATCATCTTTCTCACTGTTCTTCCAATAAGAGGTGGGTGAACCAGATAGTTCCCCTGCAAGGTCTTGTTCAGATTCTTCAGGATGAATTGGTCACTAATATAGTTCAAAGCTCAGGATTGAGTAGTTAGGTGGGAGTGAAAGTCTTTCTTTCAAAGCAGCAGGAATACAAGGGAGTCCCCCACTTTGAAGTTGGAATTCCTTAACTCCCAGGTAATGCAGAATGTACAGTGATTTATGAACTGTACACTACTTAGCTACAGTAAAACCAGGCAATGCAATCTCTGGCATACTTTGTTTTTCCAAACACACTGATTTCATTCCCATCTTAACAGTTGCTCTGCAGTCTATAAAATATTTACATTGCCTTTCTAAACATATACATTATTTACTGTACAGTCTATAAAATATTTACATGGTTTTCTAAAGATACGCTATATGGTGTATTGTTTTCATTCACTGTGGGTTTTGGAGATGAAGGAAGGTCATGTGACTTGAAATTCTTCTACAGCTAAGACAAAACAGCTAGACAGAAGAGAGGCTAAAAGGCCGGGGGGCTTCGGCTTGGGGGGGAATGAGGGGGACATTAATGTGAAATAGGCAGATGATGTGGCTTTGGTCATTAGCATGGTCTCTCTCTCTCTCTCTCTCTCTCTCTCTCTCTCTCTCTCTCTCTCTCTCTCTCTCTCTGTTCTCTGGCCATATGTTTTAGGGCTGCATTATCTCAGAGACCTGGTATAGTAAGTGAAGTGGAGGGCTGACAGTTATTAGGCTAATTTAGTCAAAGCAGAAGAAAACAAAACTAAATTAGCTCTCCACATTAAAAAACAAGACCAACCCATATGTGGAAACTCCCTCTATTGAATCACAGTATTTAAAGTAAGAAGAGGCTTTAGAGATTACAAATGAGTAAACTGAGCCCAAGAAAGGGTAACAACTTATCCCAACTCACATGACTAGTGCAGAACTCAGATGTGATTCCAGACATCTCAACTCCAAATCTGTGGTTCTTTCCACTACACCATCCTGCATTGCTGTTGCTAATAATATTCATAAAACACATATGATGTAGCTGGAGTCAAATTCAAAGAAGGGCCTTCAAACTACAATAGGTTTTGGGAATCATCAAGGCTGTTTCCTGTTTGTCTAATGTCAAGAAAAGGCATAAAAAGCTCTATATTCAGTTCAATTCAGCCAATATTTTTGAAGAGCCTACTATGTATTAGACTGGTACAAAAATAAAAAAAATGAAACAGCCTTTTTTCTTAAGGAGATCATATTCCATTAGAAATTAAATACCATGTAACAAACATATATATATATATATATATATATATATATATATATATATATAAATACACACACACATACACACACAGATATATATATATATATATATATATATATATATACATACATATATGTAGAGATAGAAAGTGAAAGTAGTAGTAAGGGAATTGAACTTTGGTTAAGGCACACTTACAGAAATTAATTCATAGAACATTAGATCATCAAACTCTTCAGGAAACAAATATAATATTTATTTGATTATCAATAACTGAGAAATAATTGCAATTAGCATGAACTTGCCTTTGAGGTAGTGACAATTATTATTCTTATTATAGGTAAGAAAATTGAAACTGAAAGAGGTTAAGAGATTTGCTCAGGGTCACAAACTAGTAGTTGAGGCAAGATTCAAACTCCTATCTTCCTAACTCTAAATCCATATTTTCCTAACTCTATATTCAAGACTGCATCCACTGCTCACACAGGAAGTCATTAGCAAAGCCAGGTTTTGAACTCAAGATTATCTGATTCCAGATGGAACATTCTTTCCATTGAGCTCGTAATCAGAACCACAAATCCTCATGACTATGAAGTGAGGTCTAAGAGTTGTGTATTTCTTTGGCAGTCTATTGAAATCTGGGGACCCTTGCTTAGAATTGTGTTTTTAAAGGCAGAAAATAAAATACATAAGATTACAAAGGAAACCAATGGTCTTAAAATACAATTATCAAAATATTTTTTAAAAACAAGCTCGCAGACCCCAGTTTAAGAACACCTCCAAAATAGTTATTTATATTTCAGTTTGCTTGTCTATTAATGGGTAACACAGATGGTATAACAGGAGGCTGAGAATGTTTTTTTTTCTTTTTTAAGATTATATCTAAATGCCAACAGTGATCTGGATGAGAACTGAAAAAATTGTGTCAATATTGGTCATTTTGGTGTAGTCTTGTCCACAAAACCAAATGAAGCAAAGAGTATAGCAATTTAATGATAGTTTAAAGACCTAGACAAGTTACGTCTCTTTGGGTGAGTTTCTCCATTTACAACATATGTTGTATTCACATAAATTGGGCTGGGGGAGACTAGATTATATCATAAGATTTAAGCCTTCAATCGATTCAACCAAATCACCACCAATGTGAAAATTTGAAGTTGTTCATCCTTTGTTTTCTTAGAAGGACCAGTGACATCATGGGTAAAAGGATGTTTTGATTGTGTGCAAATTGAATTTAATTGCAGCAGACTTGCAATTGGTTGTCCTCACTTTCTCTTCCAGAATCATCAAAATCCAATGGCGAGACAAAAGTCAGGGCAACTAGCAATGGCCCAGAATGTAGGAGATAACCTTGGCATCTTCAGTATTTGACCCAGCTCTATGAAATCTTTAGCACCTGCTTCAAACACTCCAATGGCTGTTGAAACAAATTGTTCTCATCTGCCCTTTTCACTGTGGGGAGGGACCTTTGCATGCTTGGGGTAGACAACCTCCTAACTCATCATTGGGTTCCATTGATTATCATATGTTACCTGTTTTAGCCTACCTGCCAAGATGATTTTACAATTTGCAATAGAGGTGCTAGTCCTCCATAATCCCCAGTTGTTTGTCCTTCAGTTATTGGAAACTTATTTTTAAGAGAAAGAAAAAATATTTATTGCTTTACATAAAATCAATTTACATAGTATTTAATCATTTAAACTATATCTTTCATTTATTATTATATTATTTCTACCCAAAGAGAGACATATGAGATTTTATGAATTGCAATAGATGGGATGCAAAAAAATACAAATGAAGATCATAAAAGTTGACATGCCATTTACATTATTCTTTGGTAAAAATGCTTACTTCATTAATAGAAGTTTTATTTTATTAACTTTTACATCACAGATTTTTGAGTTATTGCCTGATCTGTACACTTCACTTTACTTATGTAGAAATAGCCATTTTACAAAAAGATTTGCATAATTGGCCTGACTTTCTTCTACTTTCTTCTAACTTTCTGCTGACACCTAGTTGAAAACTTGGAAGTTAGATTATATAATTATAGAATTTCATAGTTACAAATTACCACAGTGACCTTCTTGTATAACCCACACCTGAAAAGGATATCCTCTATTATATGCTCAACATGGGGTCATCTGACCTTTAGTTAAAGACTTACAGTGAGTAAAGACCTGTTAAGCAAGCCTATTTCATTCTTAGGCAGCTCTTCCATAGTTCTGAGGTAGCTTTTCCTAAAATTAAGCTTAAATTTGCATCTTTTTTAGATTTGATGAATTTTTCCTCATTCTGTCATAGGGAGCCAAGTGGAACAAGTTTAGTCTCTCTCTCTCTCCCGTTTGAGAGCTGTTCAAACTTATAAATATAACTATCATGTCCAACTTGAGTTCTTTCAACTCCAAGCTTAGCATTACCAATTCTTTCAATTTTTGCTCATAGGGCTTGATATATCACCCCTAAAATTAAGGAAATATATTTAGATGCTTTGGTTGATAACCTGATACAAAAGAAGGAATTGATTACCAAAATAAATGGTTTAATTATAAAATAATTGCCAATTTTAGCAGTTCAATGACTGTAAAAGAGGTGGGCAAATTATTTCCCCCTTCTCTTAGCTTCATTTTTCTTATCTGTAAAGTGAGAGGAATAAGCCAATATATAAAGTCCTAGATTGATGGGTTCAAAGGAATTTTAGGTATTATCTAGACCAATGTCCTTATTTAGGCACTTTTCTAAGGTACTGATGATACTCTCTTATCTGGGTATGAAATTCCTTGTCAATAAGCTCCTCGATGACCCTATCTTATCCTGGTTTGCCACTCTGGCACCATACCATAACTGATTGATTCATTCTGAGTCCATACACCCAAGCTACATTCTTGTATTTAGCTTATAAGAGAAGAGGCAAGTACAATGGATAGAATATTTTGGAGGCAAAAGCCCACATTCAAATCCACCTTTTGATACTGAGAGCCTGAATGGCCTTGGACAAGTCACTTCAACTGCATAAGTTTCATCCTTATTTGTGCACAAGATAGCTGCACTTGAAGTTTTCTATGACATGGACAGATTTACAAAGAAAAAAAAACCCACCAGAATATGAAGAAGCAATTCAGACAGAAATGCACTTCTGTTCCCTGAAAGGAAGAATATGTAGTCATAAGATCTCTTCAGGGAACCATATACACCTGAAACACATGCAGTTTCAGAAAGAGAAACAATGGCAGAGGAGTTCCTGCGCCAAATGTTTCAGACCAAATGGGGAACTTTCCATCAGACTAAGCAAGAATAAAAGACAAGAAGCAATAAGGAACAAAGTCATAATGTGGAGAAACACACTTGGACCCTGACTTTTATTAGTTATGAATTAGGTGAATTGTATAAGGCTTAAAGAAGCACATCAGAGAATGAGATTTTACTAAGCATCTACTCCATACAAGGCACTGTATGAGTTGCTGGAAATATAAATTCAAAAACAATTCCTGCTTGTGAATAGTTTACATTCTAATGAGACAAAAGTATATATATATATATATATATATATATATATATATATATATATATATACTGCATAAACATAAATTTAATAAATACAAATAAATATCCTTTAATATATACAGATATATATATTATATATATATATAATATATATATATATTATATATATATATCCCTTAAATGTTATATACTTTTGCAAAGTATTTGCAAGGGATATGCCATAAGTGTATATTTATATTATATTTATACATATATATGTTACAGCATATACATACATGTTTATTACATATAAATTGTATACACATATGTATGTGCACACACATGTATACATGGCATATATGCACCTACATTTAAAAACATGGATAGTTCATTCCAAGAATGTGCTGGAGTATAAAGAAACTGAAATTTTCAGTGTTTCAGCATTTATACCTTGGAAATTGAAAAACACTAGAAATAAAGAAGAATTAAGAAAGTGATGGATAAAATGTTTGTGGTATAGGTTAAATTCAAAAGTGGGCCATATAATATTCTGCCCCCTGCAGTTGTGAGTCTGTTACATATTTATCTGTATGCATACCTGCTTAAACCCATGGAAGTTACTAGGGTTACTGAGAGATAATGTGTAGAGAAAAGGGACTTGACTTGGATCTGCTAGCTTTTATTTTAATTTTATTTTTTTTAGGTTTTTTGCAAGGCAATGGGGTTAAGTGGTTTGCCCAAGGCTACACAGTTAGGTAATTATTAAGTGTCTGAGGCCAGATTGGAACTCAGGTACTCCTGACTCCAGGACTGGTGCTCTATCCACTGTGCCACCTAACTGCCCTGATCTGCTAACTTTTAAAATGTGTTTTTGTGACTATTTCACTATACTTAAATTAAAATTAATTTTAATCTAAAATATTGTATCCTATGCATAAAATGTAATCTCTTGTAATCATACATATTTTACTTTCTCATTTTAAAAATATGATTATGAGAAGGGAACTATAGGGTCATCATCATGCTAATAAGATCCATGATACAAAACAGGTTAGGACCTATAATCTCCCTAAGAACTCATAGTATGGGGGAGAAGAGAAGAAGGTTCAAGACAGAACCTTGAGGAATATTCCTACATGTTCCAAAATATTAATAGCAGCTCTTTTCGTAGTGGGAAAGAATTGGAAATTAAGGGAATACCCATGAATTGGGGAATGACTAACCAAGTTATGGTATGTGAATGTTATGGAGAACTATTGTTTTTTTTAAGAAATCATGAATGGTCAGACTCCAGAGAAGCATGGAATGACTTCCGAGATCTGATGCTGAGCGAAGGGAGTAGAACCAAAAGAACAATGTACACATCAACAACAACATTGTAAGATGAACAACCTTGATGGAAGCAGCTCCTCTCAGCAGTTCAGAGAACTAGGACAACTGTATTAGACTGCCTATGGACTATGTCATCCCCATCCAAAGGAAGAAAAACAACACACACACACACACACACACACACACACACACACACACACACACACACACAACCCTTCAGTATCTGATGAGTGCTATAAAAAATCATCTCTTATGTATCTCTATCCCTTAATCCTAATTCCTCATACCAAAAATTACTAATCTATAAACATGTTTATTAAAATATATATGTACAATACTAATCTCATAGTTTGCCACTGAGGGGAGGGTGGAAGGAAATTGTGTAACTTAAAAATATACATGTGCATATGAGTAAAAATAAATAAACAAAGTAAAAAATAAAGTTAAGGCATTTGATATAGATGATGAACCAGGAATAGAGATACAGTGGTCAGAAAGATAGGAGGAGAATCAGGAGAGAATAATGTCACAGAAATTCATAGAAGAAAGAGTATACAGAAGAAGAGGATGAACCACAATAAAATTAAACAGAGATCAAGATAGTTGAAGACTGAAGAAAGACAATTAGGTTCAGTAATTATGAGATGTAGCAATTCAGAGTGATTTTCTATGATGAGAGAGAAGGCAGACTCAAAGCTTTGAATAGGAGTATTAGTCTGGATGACAATACAGATCCCTGGGAAAGGAGGAGTCACTGAAGGGGAAGTTTTGCTTGACTCTCTAGTAACCCTAAGTACTTTCTCCTGGAGACATTTGCTCTCAATCATAATTACTATACATTTAGAGGAGAATATAGGTCCCTTTAAAGTAATGAAGACCCCACTAGAGTGGGAAGTAGTTTTATCTTCATTCTTTATGGTATCATAAGTCTTGGAATTGGGGGGCAGTGTGCAAGTTGACAGAAGCCTGCCACTATATTAGATTGTTATACCACCCTGAGTAATTGCAGTATAATCCTTTTTCTTATTGTTGTGGAGACCTAGACATAGACTCAATTCAGCTATTGACAGGTGAAACACTGAGAAAGAGAAAGTCAGGTCAATAATCATTTATTAAATGCTCACAATGTTCCAGACCCTATACTGAGTTTTAGGAACAGTTTGGAAGAGAGATTTGTATAAGAAGGATATGAGGATAGAGCCTAGGAAATGTAAATCCAGAATTGTGATTTCTAGTTTATTATTTTTCATTTATACATAGTATATACTGTGAAAATTGAAGCATTAGAAGGAAATGGATGACAAAGAAAAGGGATGCATGCAGAAGGGAACAAAAACCAAGTAAAGAAACAATATGACTCCTATCAATAATGATCATATCACCTTATTATTAGCATCCAAAGAAAAACTTTAAAAGGACATGGGTTAAAGGGGATGAGTCATTGCCCATGTGATTGAAGCCCTTTACAAAAGACACAGCACTTTTCTCCTCTGATTATTAGCTCAGTGAAAGATATTTATATTGACATAACTGATACTTAGTGGACCTTCCCAGGGACCTTACTGCCAGAAATTTTGTCCTGCCACTTGCTATTGGCTACCTGTCCATTAGGAGAATACTGTGAGTAGCAATTAGAGTTAGCAAAGCACAAAATAGATTAGACAATGACCTTTATCTTATAGAATTTTGCCTTGGTTTCTCACTAAAATATTTAAGGCAGCCTAACATAAAAAAAATGAGACTATTAGTAAGGATGTTTAAATTTGAACTCTGTTTCCTTTATGATATATGCAATTCAGGGAAAATTACCCATGATTAATCTATACTTCATTTTCTCCATACTGTGAAATTCAGTCAGTTTGATCAAAAAATATTTTTTAAGGGCTTACTCTGTGGCAGGCTGGGCTAGGTGTTGTGGTATAGAAAAAGTTCCCCTCAAAGTGCTCACTTTCTAAAGGGAAGACTACATGCAAAGAAATGTGCATACAAGATGAATATGATATAAATTGAATCAAGGCTACATATAGATAGATGGGTTTGCTGGAACATATTCAATTCCATTCAACAAAGTAATATATTCATTGACCACTTTGTGCAGCTACTTGTATGAACATGGTAGGAAAGACATGTAATTTAGCCGAGATATTCTCCTTTCTCAGATTGTATACAGCAATAACTGCTTTACACCCTGTTATGAGGTAAATACAAGGACCAGAACAAAATTTTGTTTTAAACTTAAGCAGGTGAAAGGTAATTGTGATGATCAGGGAAGATTTCCAGGATGAGATGTGGCACTTTTAGCTGGATATTAAAGGATGCAGAGGTGAAGAAGGGAACGGAGGGCAATTTAGGATTCCATCTGTGAGAACTCTTTTCCAAGGATAGGAGACAGCATGAGCAAAGACATCAATGAAAGCCCAGAATGCTTTCAGGGGACAAATAGCATTCCTGTTTTAGTGGAGTATAGAATGTCCAGAGGGTAGTGTTACAGAATGATACTAGCAAGATAAGGTCCATTATGTAGAAATGTAATATCTGACAATTTTCTATTACTTCACCAAATGTTGTGAGAATTATTTTTTAAATACTACTTACATTTTTGATGTGCATCCTGTGTGACACAGACCTTTAACAAGTATCTAATATATATATATATACATATATATATATATATATATATATATATATATATATATATGCGCCACTGTGTTAGAAATGGCTGGAATTCAGAGATGAGTATAGTTTCTAACTTTAAGGACCTTATTTGTAGAGAGCATAAGACAAGTAGATACAGTTGTCAGAGGCGGTAATAACAATTAAGTATAATAAGAGTGGTATAAATAAAATTCCATAAAGTTTAGAAAGGGGTTAATTTGTAGATAATTCCATATGTCAAGAAAATGAAGCCATATTTAATATAATCCCTTGAGAGATGAGCATTAATTTCTGGTGAGTGGATTTGGGGAGAAAAAGTTTTAGAATAAAGATAGTCATCAAAAAAACAGACCTCCAAAAAATCACTGTGAAGGAAAATGTGGGTAGAAAATGTAGAAATAATCTCCTTTGCTGGATTTTCATTCAGGTCATGATCAATAACCATTTTCTGATCTTGGTTTTCCTCTTTTCCCTCTGTATACTATTTCTTTTATTGATCTCAACAGCTTCTATGGATCAATTATGATCTCTGTGCTTATGATTATCAAATCTACTTATTCAGCTTTTTCCTTTCTGCTGACTGCAAGGCTTACATTTCCAACTGTCTGTTGGACATCTTGAACTGGGGGTACTATAAATACCCTAAACTCAGCATGTTCAAAATTGAGCTCATCATATTTCCCCTTAGACCCTACCCTGATTCCAAATTTACTTATTATCATGAAGGACACTTCCATCCTTCCTTCCAGTCACTCAGGCTTGCTACTTAGGTGTCATCCTTGGCACTTCTCTCTCAGCTCTTCCATATCCAATATGTCACCAGGGTCTGTTGATTTTACCTTCATAATATTTCTCACACACAAAAGTATCTTCCCCATAAGTCTCTTCCCCAGTACAGTCCATCAGCTGTCAACGATCTTCTGAAAGTACAGGTCTGATCTTGTCAACCTTCTGCTAAATAAAGTACCAGTGGCTCCCTATTGCCTCCAATTTCAAATAGAAAATCTTCTATTTCAAATTGAAAACCCTTGATAGCCTCTCCCTCCAATATATTTTCCTCATCTTCCTACACCTAAATGCCCCAAATCCCATTCTCCCATATACTCTGCCAAAGGCGTTGACTTACCTTCTCTTCCTTACACAAGCCACACTGTTTCCCAACTGAAGGCATTTTCACTGACTGCCCCTCATTCCTGAAATGATCTTCCACTTCATCTGTGCCTCCTAGCCCTTCTGACTTCCTTGAATTTCTACCTCCTAGAGAAAACCTTTCCCAATACTCCATATTTCTAGTGCCTTATCCCTACTGATTATATCAAATCCTGCATATTGCTTATTTGTATATGCAGAAATAATTATTGTTGTTTTTACCTTTTTCTTATTCTTAGTGCTTAGCACATAAGAAATTAATAAATGTTTATTGCCTGACAAAAATCTCAATTTAATAAATTGCTTGGTCCCCAGGATTATGTCATTTAGATACACAAAACTCAAAAAGCAAATATTTATGCACTGATCTGTCAGATACTAATGATAGCTCTGCTGTGAGGCACATGGTTCCCATCAGTGCCCTTGATAATGAGCGATCATCAGGAAGGTTTTCAGCACATTGGATGAACTCCTTTTGCTGAATTTAGGGGAGGGCATAGATGAGAGTCCCACAGGATAGGTGGGCAAAGCTGGGTTGGGATATTTATTATTGGAAGGCATACTCTGAGTAATTAGATCACAGATGCATTAGAGAATTGCAAAGCTCAAATTCATTTAATACCTTAAGATTTGCCAAAGGGGGGAAAAAAACCAAAAAACAGAAAAAGAAAAAATCCTTCTCAAGAGTTCTGAGATAAATTATTCTCATTTTCTTGAAGAAACTGAGATTTAGAGAAGGAAAAATAACTTTTCCAAAGTAGCATCAATTGCAGAGATAGTAAAATTCAAAGCTTTGATTTCTTCTGATTCCAAATCCAGCGGTCTTTCAATTATATTGTTTGATTTCCCATTAAATGATGATTTTGACTTTTTTTTATTCTTTGCCTGTGCAATATGATATGAATGAAAGAAGACAGGATGATAGAATTACAAAATTTCACATGTTGAATGAGTATTCCAGTTGATATCCTCAGGGAGGCATTGAGGAAGCTTGTGGTGTCTGCTTTAATATGGACAAAACGCCCATCTATGTTAGATCAATTTTCAGATTGATTTTCAGCCTGAGGTTTTGCTTCTTTAAAGTGGCCTTTTATCTGACAAATGACTTCTCATGCTTGTGATTCCTGGAAGCACTGATAACATTCAGAAGCCTCACTTAAAGAAAAAAAACCAAAATAGTTCCACATATTGTGTTCCATATGATTTCTAGGGATGATTAACAATGTATCTTCCCTGTTTTTCATACAACCTTTACTCATATATCAAATACTAATACAAAGGGATTAACAATACTAATGATTCCATTATCTTGACTGTTTTATAGATGGTGACAGAGATAATCTTGAACATTCCTTGCCAGTGTAAAATTTTATGATTCTAGAATTCTGTTAAGAACAACATTGTAACTGCTGCACTGGATATATGTAATTAATGTATACACTCTACAATTCAAACAAAATATCCTCAATTTTTTTGTTGTTCCTCATACTCCTCTCTCATGTCTGTGGCTTTGCAGAGGCTGGTACCCATAGCTAGCATTTGTTCCCTCCTCATGTCTGCCTCTTAGAGCTCCTAATTTCCTCCAAAGCTCAGCTTAAGAATCTCCTGCTATATGAGTTTTTTTTCTGATTTCTCAGCTATTAATTCCACACCCATTATCATGTATTTGAATATATTTTGCATACATTTATAAATATATGTGGTCTCCTCAATTGATTATAAGATCATTGAAGGCAGGAACTGGTTTACTATATTCTCTGTAGTTATCTCTGTACTATTGTCTCTGCCAAGCAGAGTTCCTGGCATATAAATATTTGTTGATTGATTAATTGATATAAAAAGAACTCTAGGAATCTTGATGCCTGAGAATAATTCATTTGAGCAGGATAAAAAGGTTCAAAGAGGATATTGATATGGTTTGGTTTTTCCCAAGATTATACCAATTTGTTATTGGGCAAAGATCTCACATGCTTTTAGACTAAAAAGTGTTGCTTATCAACCTCTTCCCTTCTTTTTGGGGTTCTTCATGATGGAAGTTGAAGCCCTGTTTTTTCATGTGTTGTCATTGTTGTCTTGGCAAAAGAAATTGTCACCTAATATCTATCCAACTGATGATAAACCTCTTCATATTTGGAGGGGTTGGTACTCACGTTAACAGATTCAGACTGTTGTTACAACCATACTCAAAACTTTGTCAGTTTAGTTAAACTTGTCAGAGCTTGTGTTTTACCGACATATTCCTCAGGGATATTCAATGAGATCATGGTAGTAGGGCCTTTATTATCTGTCAATTGATCAGATTTATTTTATCTAATCCGCTATGATAAGGACTGGGAACAGACAAAATCTACCCTCAAGGATTTCATAGTCCAATGGGAGAGACAATATATAAATAACTATGTCCATAGAGATTAAGATGGAAGGAAATGTGAAAGAAGTTATTAGTACCATGGAGGGTAAAACCTCCCATCAAGGGTTTGTTTAGAGCTAATTCTTAAGCAAAATTAAGAGGAAAAGGCAAATGGGGAAAATGACACATACTTCCTTTACCACTTGATCATGTGAAGGAAATGTATTATATATATCATAATGCTATTAAATTAGGATTTAGAATGGGAAAAAAGGTCCTTCATTTTAAGATCATTCTTAATCTGGCTCCAACCTATATTTTTAGTCTGATACTATCTACCTTCAAACACTCTACATTTTGGTCAAATACCCAACTTTCTCAATCCTCAGCATTCTATGTTCCACTTCTATAATTCCATTCCTGAAATTCTCTCTGTTCACATCTCTGCCTCTAAGAATCCCTAGCTTTCTTCAAGTTTCAATTAGAGTAATTTACCATTTCCTTCTCCAGCTCGTATTAAAAATGAAGAAACTGAGCCAGAAAGGGTTAAATAACTTGCTGAGGGTCACACAACTAGCAAATGTCTGAGACCAGATTTGAATTCAGGAAGATGAACCTACCTGACTACAGAGATGGCACTCTCTTGATTTATAATATCAAAAAGGTATATCATTTTTTGCATTTCTTTTGAGTTCATAGTTTATTTATTTTATACTATTACAATAGTCTTGTTCTGAAAGTAAACATAAACCCTTCTCCCACCAAAAAAGAGACAGAAAACCTCAGGAGAAGTGAAGTGAGAGAAAAAAATGTACTTCAGTCTGTTTTCAGATTCCATTGACTATCTCTCAGTTCAGTTGTCTTCTTTATCATAAGTCCACTAGAGAAATTGCTTCGATATCTTTCCCACAGTTGCTGTTACTAGCTGTATTTCCCTCTGTTCTATTCCTCCTCACTTTCATTTATTTTATTCTCTCTCTCCTTTCACTCTCTCCCTGATCAGAAGTGTGTTGTATCTGATTACCCTTTCCCATGATCTCCCCTCTCTTCTATCACTTACTTCCCTCCCTCCCCCATCCTCATTATCCTATCCCTTTCCTCTCATTATCTGTAGGGTAAGTAGATTTTTATGACTTATAAAGTGAGTATGTTATTATTTTTTTTTTTAGTTTTTGAAAGGCAGTGGGGTTAAGTGGCTTGCCCAAGGCCACAGAGCTAGGTAATTATTAAGTGTCTGAGGCTGGATTTGAACTCAGGTACTCCTGACTCCAAGGCCAGTGCTCTATCCACTGTGCCACCTAGCCGCCCCGCATATGTTATTTCTTCACTGAGTCATTTCTGATGAGAATGAAGACTCACTCATTTGCCCTTGCTTTCCCCCATCTACTCTGTTACAAAAGCTTTCTTGACTTTTTTTTATGTAAAAATATACATTCTACCTCTCCTTTTCCTTCCTCCCAGTACTTTCCTTTATCACTTATCGATTTCATCTTTATACTTGATTATACCATTCCTCCATTTCCCTCCTGTGCCTTATACATACTCTTTTTAACTGCTCTTACAAATGAGAAGGTTCATATGAGTTATCAGTATCTTCTTCCCTTTCAGTAATACAATCAGTTCAGCATCATTAAGTTCCTCATAATTAGTCTTTCTTTCAACTCTCTCTATGCTTTACCTTAGCTTTGGTCATTTCAACAGGAAAGAGGATATTCCATTTTGCTGAGTAGTTGATTCTTAGTTGTAAACCAAGCTCTTTTGCCTTCTGGAATATCATATTCCAAACCCTATGAGCCCTTAATGTAGATGCTGCTAAATACTGCGTAATCCTGACTATTAGATCTATAGTAGTTGAATTGTTTCTGGCAGCTTGTAGTATTTTCTCTTTGACTTGGGAGTTTTGGAATTTGTCTATAATATTCCTGGAGTTTTTCTTTCAGGAGGAGATTGGTGAATTCCCTCAATTTCTATTTTGCCTTCTGCTTTTAGGATCTCAGGACAATTTTGCTGCATTATTTCTTGAAAGATGAATCCTAGGCTTTTTTCCTAGTCATGACTTTTAGGTAGCCCAACAATTTTAAAATTATCTCTTCTGGATTTGTTTTCTAGGTCAGTGGTTTTTCCAATGAGATATTTCACATTTTCTTCAAATTTTTTTGATATTGTTTTATTGTTTCTTGATTTCTTGGAAAGTCAGCAGATTCATTTAGCTCCGTTCTACATTTGAAGGAGTTATTTTTTTCATAGAGCTTTTTTATCTTCTTTTCCAGCTGACCAATTCTGCTTTTTAAATATTCTTCTCCTCATTTCCCTTGAGGGTTGCTTTGTCCATTTGGCCTAAACTGGTTTTTAACATGTTATTTTCTTGTGTGTGTTTTTGTATTTCTTTCACCAAACTGCTGACTTGGTTTTCATGACTAACCTTCAATGCTCTCATTTCACTTCCCAATTTTTCCTCTACCTCCCTTAATTATTTTCCAAAGTTTTCTTTGAGCTCTTCTATTGCCTGTGCCCATTTCCTATTTCTCTTTGAGGTTTTGGATACAGAAGCTTTGACTTTGTCATCTTATGAATGTGTATTTTGATCCACCATGGGACCAAAGTTATTTTCTATGATCAGGTTCTTCCTTTTTCTGTCATTTGCTCATTTCCTCAACTTATGAATGATTTATTGCACTTCCAAGACTTTGGGGGTTTGGGGGACATCCTACAGGGATTTTAATTCCTCCAAGGTCTTATGAGTGGCTCTGACTGCTCTATTGCCTGTGCTCTGGTCTGTGAATGATCACAGCCCCTCTTCTCTGCCCTGGAGCTGTAAGGAGGATCCCTGCTCTGCCATGGTAGTATGGAGGCCTAGACTGCAACCTGGACCTGAGTGTGGGCAAATAGCAATGTCTTGCCCCAGGGAGAGCAGAAGACCTCTGCAATCTCTCCTCACCCCCTTTTCATTTGTGAGCTATGACTCTGGAAGTTCTGGATTGCTTGGTAGATTTCTATCACAGGTTCTCACCACAGGCTGCTCTGATGCCAGTGCTGGTCAGAGCTTACTCTGATGTGGCAGAGTTCTCTCACCACCCTTTCAAGCCATCCCTGGTGATCCCTGGGCCAAGAGGTCTGGAAACCACCTTCCTGCCATGGACCCAGGTGCCCCCAGGTTCCCCATAAGCTGTTTCTGGAAGGCTGGAGCAGGTTTGCTTCAGACTGGCTTTGCTGAGATGGGGCTGTGCTGTGGCTCTCTCCAACCCCTGGTCTTAGTGAAACAGACCATTCCTGCAGATCTTCTAAGTTGTCTTGGCCTGGGAAATTGTATCACTCAGTCTTTCTGTGGGTTCTGCCCCTCTAAATTTTGGCTAAAGTTACAATTTGATGACTTTTAAAGGTTTTTAGGGCATGAGTTTCCAGGAATTCCGTCCCTAATGCTGCCATCTTGGCTTTACCCCACCTGGAACAATTCCCTCATTTTGCCTTTTTTTTTGTACATTACATCACCTTATTGGCAAGAGGTGGGTAGTGGTTTATTATTTTCACCCTTCTGAATTCCTGGTATATCATCATTATACTGATCAGAGTTTCAAAGTCTTTCATTATTCTTTTTCTTTATAATTTTGACATTATATAAATTGTTCTAGTTTTCTGCTCAATTCATTATGTGTAATTTTATGAAGATCTATTTAGATTTCTCTAAAACCATCCATTTTTTAAAGTTCTTATAGTGTAATAATATTCTATTACTAATATTAATAAAGTTATAATTTGTTTAGTCATTTCTCAATAAGGTGGTGGACATCTAGTTTCCAATTTGGAAAAGAAATACAAAAAAATATTTTTGTACATATATGTCCTTTCCCTGTTTCTTTGAGGACCTTGGGTTATAGACTGAGTCAAAGGTCATACCCAGTTCATTATTTGTGTGGTGGGACTAATTCACTGTTCTACCCATGCATTTGTGGCATAAGCTTTTTGTTCTTCAGTCAATATATCATTTTCTTGGGCTTCCAGTTCTATTTTTTGAGTGAAACAAACAGGAAATCTTTTCCATAAAATATATAATTGCTCTATAGCATTGGTATAGCATTTCATTTTTTGATAATAAATATATGAAGGTTCTTGCATCAAAGAAGAAACTTATCAAGTGTCTTGTTAATAATTTGTACCCTATGAAAAACTTGAACTGAATCCATTGCTTCACAGTTTTACAGAGAAACTAAACTTTTAGTCATCATCCTCTGTCATTCATTATATTAATGGTATATGAATTTTATGTTTCTTATTTGATCCAACTTTTGTTTTGTTGGACATCTTGTGACTATGTAGACAACTAGGAATTTTCCACATCTTCCCTTAGTGATTTTCTCTCTTCTCTAATTTCTTTGCTTCTCAGCTTCCACAATATTTTTTATGGTGAATTGTTTATTTTGTGTGTGTGTATGTATATACAATCTTTCCACTCCTTGTATTGCTTTAGCCATTTGTCTTTTTGTTTTCAATTGTTCATTGAGCATATGATTCATCCTTACATTTATTTTGTATTGCCCCTGATCAGCCAATATGGTGTTTGAGTTTTCTACTGCAGGTACCAGATGGTTACTGATGACATGTCCCAACTTTTTCCTGTGGATCTTCAATAGTTTACTCAAGTTGTTCCTCTCATGATATTATTGGACACATAGCCTCACAAGTGTTCTTAAATAGGTACACCTTTCCTCCTACTCTTCTCATCATGGCAGTGGAATATACTGCTCTCTATATACACATTCTGAAATGGTTTTACATTTACTGTGGGAGAATATATTTACCAAGGATGGTTCTAGCAGATAACAACTTTTTAACTTTTATAAATTACTGTTTTTGTAAGGCTAGCCTATTTATTATATTCGTGATGTTTGTTCTTCATTCTCAAAGAAGACCATGACACCAGGGAGATGATGCCATGATAAGCACATGGATTGTATTTGAGTGAAAGGGTGCTGTGTTAAGTCACCAACCTTACTTTCTCCTCTAGAGTCATCTGGGTCCAGTGACCCAGTCAGATATGGATCAGGACCACTGGAGATAACTCTGGATGTGAGGCAATCAGGGCTAAGTGACTTGCCCAAGGTCACAGGGCTAGTGAGTCATGTATCTGAGACTGGATTCAAACTCTCATCCTTCTGACTCTAAGGCCAGTGCTCTCTCTGCTGCACCACTTAGCTGCATACTATCAAATTCAAAAAGGGCTTTTCAAAGAGTAAAGTCATCACCACTCAGGAGAGCAACTCTTCAGGATGGAGATTTATTCAGTGGGGAAAGGGGCTAGAGAGAAATCTAGAGAACAGATCAAGGTTGGAATCTCTTTACTTTGAAAGGAAATGTCAACTGTTTTTTTAAAAAAATCCCAATTCATTATGCGATGTAAATACATAATATAATCAGTGAGTCTAAATAGGATTAAGGACAATTTTTAAAATGATTCTCATCAATGGTACTGGTTAAATGGCAGTACCTTCATTCTCTCTGGGTCTCTGATTAAACTTGGGAATTTTGTTCTACTTAGGCCTGCTGAGACAGCTCCTGGTATGTCTATTTTGACTTCTCCATCCTGCCTTCCCCGGCCTGTTGTCAGTTTATTTTGCCTTCGGGCTTAACAGAGCCTCTCCCTTCCTGTTACTGCCTTTTCATTGCTCAGTCAGCAAGTTATCAACCATCCTCTCTCCCCTGCAGACATTCCTGCTCTTCTCTGGGCTCTCTTCCCTTTTGCCTTTAATGTTCGCCTCTATGACTGTCCGGCAGTGTCCTATCAGCCTGGTGGAGTCATGGGTTATGTGTTCCTTATTCGGGAGCCTAATGAGCCATGAGGAAGAGCCTCTAGCTTTTTGGAGACTTTAAGAAACCAGGCTGCTGGAGGCCTCTGCGAGGGAGCAGAGTTGATTCCCATGGCTCAGACAGGCCAGAAGTTATTGGCTTCAGTAAAGCTGTTACTTTGTTTTAAGAACCTGCATGAGTCTGTTATTGTTGGGTACCCTGGAGGCTAATCACTCAGGGGGAGTTTGATTCTGTCCTGTCTGAGACAGAATACTGCAGACTCTTTGTTCCTCTGCAGAGGGCCTACCAGCCCAACCGCTCCCGACATTCCCCATACTCTCCTTTCCTGAGGAAAAAAAGGCACTAATGCAACCCTGGGGGGGAGGGGGAAGGAAAGGAATCATACAGTTTATCCCAGAGCAAAGCATTACTGGATTTTCTCCTCAGCTTGTTTCTATTCCCTACAAAAGTCTACAAATAATGATTTTTGAATATCTTTTATTCCTTTTAAAGCAGAAAACATTGGGAATCCTCTACATGCCTTGGAAAGAATAAACATGTTTTTTTAATATACTAAGTTATGTGAATAAAAATATTATTCCACTATGTGACTTAGTAGGTAAAGATAGACTAGATGTGGAATCATCTAGGTGGAACAGTTAGACTGGTATACTGGATAGAATGCAGTCTCTGGAGTCAAGAGCATCTGAGACACTAACTAGTTAATGGCCCTAGGCAAATCACTTAACCCTATTTACCTCAGTTTCTTCATCTGTAAAATGAGCTGGAAAAGCAAATGACAAATCACTCCATTATCTTTGGCATGATAATCCCAAATCAAATGGGATCACAAAAGAGTCAACCGTGATTGAAACACTATAACAACTATAAGAAATCAAGACCTGAGTTTAGACACTGATGGTGTGATGTTGGAGAAGTAGTTCAACCTTTCTAAGCCCCTGTTTCCTCCTCCCTGAAAATGAGAATCATTATTACTAAGTGAACCAAGAGTCAGTAAGACCTAAGTTCATATGTGACCCTGGTACAGTCACTTAAACTTGATTTATCTCAATTTTCCTTTCTATAAAATGAGAATAGAACACCTATCTCCCAGGGTAATTGCAATAATCAGATGAGATATTTGCAAATCTTGAAGTCCTACAAAAATGCTAGCTATTTACAAGGTTGTTCAAATGTGATGATATATGTAAAGGTTTTCTCAAACTTTAAAGTGCTATATTAATGTTGGTTTTTATTTTCAATGCAGTCAAGGAAACCCTGAAAATAAGTGACTTGAAACCAACATAGTTGATACATTAATTCATTAAACAATTTATTAAGTACCAAGTAAGAATTTATGCTAAAATTGCAAATATTGCATTTAAATAATATTTAACTTTGGCAAATAGAATCTTAATTTTCTGCCCATAGATTTAGTTTATGATTTTCTTTTGCAAAAATTTACTCTCAGGCCTATTTGCTTCTGATACATAGTATATTTCAAGGTTTCTGGAAGATGATATATTTTCAGGGACTTGAGACTAATTTAAAAATTAACCTAGGTAAAGCAGAATTATTTTAGTCCAATAGGTAAAGAACAATATGCTGTAGCGGAAAGAGCACCAATTCTAGAGTCAGAGATTGTGGGGTTGAGATTCAGCTTCTGCTGCCTATGTAACATCAAGTGAGACTTTTGATTCATTTTCCCCAGATATGAAATAAAGAAGTTTGTTTAAATGATTTCTGAAGACATTCCTATCCTTGCATCTATGGTCCTATAATAACTCCAAAATAAATCAGCAACAATAACATACATTTTTAAGTAACTAGGTGGTGCAGTGGATAGAACACTGACCTTGGAGTCAAGAGGACATGAGTTCAAATTCTGCCTCAGACACTGATTCTTACTAGCTGTGTGACTCTGGGCAAGTCACTTAACCCTACTTGTCTGGCATGCATGATTCATCCTTGAATCCTGACTCATATCTCTGGACCCAGATGACTCTGGAAGAGAAAGTGAGGCTGGTGACCCAGTACAGCATCCCTTCACTCAAATCCAATTCATGTGCTTGTCAGGGCATCACCTCCCCTGATGTTGTGGTCTTTTTCAAATGAAGGACAAACATCATTGTATGCAAAGAGAATACTATGTTAAAAATCTAGAAGAGATATAAAATTTTGAAAAGACCATCTCTCCCCTTATAATCTATTAAGGGACAAGAAACCAATATGGTCAACTGTAATATACAATATTAAACTGTAACTTATTTGAATATTAGAAAAAAGTACCAGGTGAGGATTGATGAGAAAGATTGTTACCAATGGAGAGGGAAGGGAAGAAGAGGAAGTAGAGATATCAGATAATCTGGTAAAACACTGTCTGCCAAAATCTGAGACTGAATTTATAGATCTGAAGTTTTTATATAATTGTAACTGAAATGTTTAAAAGGATCACAGCTCTATATTCATTATTTTTGATAGTACATAATCTGGGATTTCCCCCTCTATTCCCATGGATAACTGAGTATTGGATATAGTTTACTGTCTTATGAGAATCTGGGAATATTTTATTCTTCACTCTTCTTGGCATTGCACTCTGGATAGATGATGGAGTAGGTCAGAACTAGAAATAATATTTAGAAGAAGTTGATAGTACTTATCCTTTAAAATTTCAAGTTCCTTCTTATGCTTTAGACAGTTTCTAGTTATAATTCCATTCTTGATCAAAGGAGTAAGCAGGCAGTCTGGTATAATGACCAAAGCCCTGAACACATGGAAGAGTCCAAAGCCTTAGGTCTGCATTTTTCCTCTGCTGCTAAACTCATTTCCTGACCTAGAGCAAATTTCTTTCTCTCTAAACCTCCTTTATTTTACTTGTAATAAGGAGTCTGGATGACATGACTCCTAAAATACCTGGAAGAAAGCTAGAAGGATCAGTGGATACAGTGGCAGACCTGAAGTCAAGTAGACTCCACTTTCTAAGTTCAAATCGGATCTTAGACACTAACCAGTTCTATGACCCTGAGCAAGTCAACTAACCTTGTTTGCCTTAGTTTCCTCAACTGTAAAGTGAGCTGGAGAAAGAAATTCCAAAAAAAATGGGATCACACAAACGACTAAAACAACTGATGATGTTTGAACTTAGTTTTCAAAAAAGACTATGAAATCAAGGAGGTGATGTCATGACAAGCAAGTAAATTGGATTTGAGAAAGGAAATGCTGTGTTAAGTCACCAGCCTCACTTTCTCTTCCAAAGCTACCTGGGGATTCACAGTGGCCAGAAATGAATCAGGATGACCAGAGATGGCCATGGATGTGAGGGAATCAGGGTTAAGTGACTTGACCAAGGTCACCCAGGTAGTAAGTGTCAAATGTCAGAGTCCAGATTTGAATTCAGGTTCACCTGACATGAGGTTTCAGTGTTCTCAATGACTGAATAACCACAATAATCCCTTATAAGAACTCATAGTTTATAATGTGCCTGATACCTGCTATATCCCTGATTTCCTTCTTTCATTCCCCATATCCAGTTATGAATTAGTTTTTGATTAGGATAAAAATCACCTTGTGGCATAGATTTGGGGAAAATGAATTGAACTCTAACAGCAACAATTCCCAAATACACACACACACACACACACACACACACACACACACACACACACATTCATCCTTCTGCTCCTCCACAGCTGCTCTCTACACCTTCCTAGCAGCATTAGTAATGCATGGAGTCCTCTCTATGAGCATGGGATTCTGCCCACGGGTTATACAGTCACCCTGGCTCTGCTCCATCAGAACCCAGACATTGATTCTCTTTGATCAGCACAAAACGAATGCAATAGGGACAATGCTCTCTAACCTACTGTTTCCATGTTCCCTTTGACTACATCCACCCACACAACCACAAATGGACAAACTCTTCTCCTTATCAAGAGCAATCAAATAGAACTCCTTTACTTTTAAAAATCAGACTTTGGGCCACATTTAACTGTGGGATGAGTTACAATCAAGGAAATTAGGGTGCTTCCACTATCTGTGTGGCCTTGGGCAAATTGCTTTAACTCTCTAGTTCTCAGTTTTTTTCCTAGTAGAAATGGAAGAAAAAGTGACATTTAAAATCCATCCCTTCTTTGATTTTCTGTTATGTTCCTCCTCTTTCATTATAAATATTATTTCATACAGGACCCAGTGATACGCTCTTTAGACTACAGTCATTCTAGAAATAATAATTTAATAATTTAAAATTAGTGAAATTTAAAATTAATATCTACCATACATCTGGCATTTTATACAAATAAATTTTGTACATTACTTCATTTTTAGGAATTGATTGAGGGAGAGAAATTGTATATTACATTTTGCAGGTAGTGAAAATTAGATTTATGCAGGAAAGAATTCTAGACTTGGAGCCTGAGACACCTGGTTTAAATCCTGATTCTAATATTTATTAGCTGTGGGATCATAGGAAAATCATTGAAATTGCTTTAAGTCTTAATTGTCTCCATTGTAAAATGGGTATAATAATATCTGTGAAATTACTTTCCAGAATATAACAGATTAGCAATAATAATTTCCAGGTTAAAAATTTCATGAAGGCATAAATCATATTTTACTCAAATTTTATTTTCCTCAAACATGAGTATACTTTGCAAAGAGTAAGTATTTTATATATGCTTCATTAATAAATTAACTGACCATATTTCAGGGAGTTCTGGAGATTGCTAGAATTCTGCATTCCAAAGACAAAACAAATCAAAATATTTCTTGAGAATTTATTATGTATCCAGTCTAGTGACTTTGCCCTTGTCTCTATCCTATGGGACATGCTTAGTCAGCAAGTCGGTCAAATTTGTTGAAACTTCCTTGAAGTGGTTTACTTTAAAGAATTCATGATTATGGGTCCTCCTTCCCAACATACCTTAAAATACGAGTGCACTTCTTCTACCTGGTCACATTTTTCCTCTGAGGTCAAGAAACATTCCTTATTGATGACTTAGAGGTTCATACTGCATAATGATGAAAAGAAGTCGTTTAATTGGTTGCTGAGCAAGAATTCCATAGATAATCTCATTTTCCATTCCTGTCCCTCTTTTCGCCTGTTTTCAAATAAAAGGATGTTTCCTCCTCCTCCTCCTTCTCCTCCTTTTTCCAATTTTAAACATTTATTTAACCCACTTTCTTCTTTAAGAGAACTTTCTTGGTTCATCCTGCAACCCAAACCCAGCTTGCCTTCCCAATATGATTAGCTCCTTTTTGTACTATATGGAATTGATATATACTTTCTTGTTATTCACTTGTGTTTCAGACTTCTCCAACACTGTGTAACCTGATTTGATGTCTTCTTGGCAAAGACATTGGAGTCGTTTGCCATTTCCTTCTCAGACTCATTTTGCAGATGAGGAAAATGATACAGAGTTTAGAGATTTGCCCAGAGTCAAACAGTTATTAGTCTAAAGTCAAATTTGAACTCATGAAGATGAGGGTTCCTAACCCCAGGCTGTCTACTCTGTATCCTAGCTTTCCCAATTCATACTTAGTTGTGCTCATTTCATCTATCGCATTGAAATGTAAGCTCTTTGAAGGAAATAATTGTTTATTTGGCTTTCTTTTTATTAGCATAGTGTCTAGAACATGGTAAGCATAGAAATAAATATGCATTGAATGATTCACTGTCTGACTTAGAATTTTCTTCTCTGGGTGGGAATATACTCCATACGTGATTCACAATTTTCCTTTGGGTGCCATTTTTTTTTACCCATTTGATAAGGGGGAAACCTTAAAATTTTTGCAAAAAAGAAGCAGATCTTCTGTGGAGTGCAAGGATTTAGGTATTAACCAACAACTCTGAGAATTGTGAGCCTACTCGCATTTGGAGATCTCTGGATTCCTGGGAAAATCTGAATCAGTGAGAAAATCAGAAGAGAGGTAAAAGGCAAGGATGTGGATCAGGTTGGGAGTCATGAATTGGGAGTCATGGGGTCATGAAGTCAGACATGACTGAGAAACAACTGAACAACAACATGTAATTAGTCATAGTGCTGTGAGCATTAAGTGGCATAATATAGAGAAAACATTATATAAATAGCAAAGGGGTAAATATAAATGCCACCTATTAATATTCTATCTCTAGATCTTCCCACTTTATTATTCCTGGACATCTTATTCTTCCTCAAGTCCATTGCCAAATCTTGCCATTTCTACATTTATAATATCTCATGCATTCAGTCCCTTCTATTCTCACAAACCATTTCAATTTAGGATTTCATCACTTCTCATCAGAACTAATGTCTACATAACTACTGTTCTTATTTCAAGTATCATCCATTATAAACCATTCTCTATCCAGCTGCCTAAGTGATTTTCCATAAGAAAAGATTTGACCATGTTTACCTCTCTTCTCAGCAAACTGCACTGGATCCTTATTGACTATGTAATAAAATAAAAGTTCTTCTGTTTGTTTTTTAAATCCTTAAGAATCTATCTCTCCAGCCTCATCATACATCACTCCTTACATCCTACAGTTCAACTGAATTAGCCTTCTTTATATTCCTCACTCACAATATTTCATCTCTTATCTCTGTCTTTGAACTGACTGTGCCAAATGCTGAGTGAACTCCTTTCTCATTCTGCTATACAGTCTCTTTATCATATATCATGAGGCAGTTCAAGCACCATCTATATGAAAGCTTTCCTGATACCTAAACCAATTGTGCTTCCCCTCTTTCAAACTTCATTATATTTATTATTTGAGAATTTAAAATAGATTTTGTTTAACTATTATTCCCTAAACTCATATAAATATATCTTACTTTCCTGTATAGACCTTAAGTTTGAGAGCAGGTATTATTTCATTGGCTGTTTTTTGTAATCCCCGCACCTAGTACAATATCTAGTATATAGTAGGCATTTAATAAGTGCCTGATGATTGATCACATTACAGTCATTCCTAGATTTAATATTTTCTCCTTAAACCTTACCTTTCAACTCTACCTTGAAATCCACCAGTATAATGACAGGTCTGATGATAAATATTTAGAATAAATGAATATTCTATATTCATAATCCTCTCTACTTCTCTAAAAAGGGTGGGAAATGGGTCCCTATTTCTTCTGGAGCAAGATGAGCTCAGCATTCATCTGTGTTTAACAATCTCTTTATTTATATTATTGTAATAATTTTGGATATTGTCATCTTGGTTCTTCGTGCATCTTTATAAATTTTTTCATATCTTCTTTTGTTTTTCTGAATTCAAAAAGAGGGATCTTAAGAGAAAAAACTGTTGTTTTCATTTAATTTCCCCCCCCATTTTTGAGATTAATATTAATGGAAAAATTTGTTCTGAACTGATAAGATATTATTTCCCTTGACATGACCTTAGAGTCTATTGTTGATTAAACTGAGTTATGTTTTTGTAAGAAAGGTGTGCATGAGTTCTCTTTTCCTTAGTTGGCCCCCATAATTCTAACAATATTACATAATGTAGCTTTTAGAAATAATTTCAATTTGGATCAAATTCATATTTTTCAAGCTATTAGGCTTCTGAAACACTATTCTATCATTTTCAAGACTGGCATACAATTTTAGAGGCTGTCATAATTTTTAAACCAGCCCTTTGATAGCCAATACCTCAAAAGATTACTATTATTATTTCTAAAACCTTTCCCTTTTCTTTCAGAAAAGATAACTGGGAACTTAGATAAGGGGTTTTTGATTGACAGGTTCTCAGTGGGTTAAACAGAGGTTATTCATCAAGACAGTGAAAATTGCTTATCATCCACACCCTTGGAGAAGTGAAGGGAGTTTTCTAGCTCTGTGGATCTAGTCCTCCTGTAACTCCCTATTTTCCAAAGGGAACAACTTGGCAGCGCTATAATTTAAACCCTTATTTCTATCTATAAATCATTAGTTTGCCCCTTGGGTTGACAGTTTCTGCATAAAATCTGAGAATTACAAAGTGTTCCAGTGGACAAAATGCATAAATCTAATGCTTTTTCTACCCATGTCAACAGTTAGATTTTTAATAAAATGCAGACAGGAGAGTTAAGCGCCAAAGCAAAAAGGAATAAAAAAAAATAGAATTAAATAATGAAGTTGTATTCCAAATGAGGGGGGGACTTTTGTAACTAAGCTAATTATTGAAAGATGGACATTTTTTTCTTTTAATAACACATGAGTTACCCAATGGAAAAAAGGAAACTTAAAAATACAAAGGAATCATTTTAAACATCAAGCATTTTTTGGCATAATGATGGAGTGTTTGTGGAAACAGCATAGGGTAACAGAAAGAAATACTGGTTTAAGGGGAGGCTAGATGGCATAGTGGATAGAGCACTGGCCCTGGAGTCAGGAGGACCTGAGTTCAAATCTGACCTCAAACACTTAATAATTACCTAGCTGTGTGACCTTGAACAAGTCACTTAACCCCATTGCCTTGCAAAAAAAATAAAAAGCAAAAAGAAATACTGGTTTAGTTATCAAAGGAACTGTGTTCAGATTTCACTGATTCACTATTAAGAATAATAACATCATAGATTTGGAGATGGAAGAGACCTTTGCTATCATATACCCTTATTTATAGTTGAGATAGTTGAGGCCCAGAGTTGAAGGTATGCAGGAGCCAGCATGTACCACTTTCAAGGGCTGATTGCTAAATTTTCAGTGCTGATGCACATTAGAGCAGAACCTATGGGAAACTAGGTCCTGGAGAAGCTAAACCATTCAGCTTTGTTCTCCGATGCCCTGACTCTAAGGCTATCTCAGCTAATGAGATAACACTATATCTAGCTATCTCCAGACTCCTTACCACACTTGTCTTCAATCATCTTTCCATGCCTCAATGTGAGTATGACCCCTCTACCTTTAGGAATGAATAGAAATCAAATCAATTACTTCTGAAAGGGGTATATCGGTCCACTATCCTATGGTTCTGTTTACCATCTCTTTGACTTTCCAAGACAAAATATCTTTCCCTATGCATCATTCCCCTGCACAGATTATCTTTTCTTATTAGGAAGATAAAGAAAGAATAGTCTCTCTTTTAAATTTGTAATCCCAGCATCTAGCAAATTGCCTGATACACTGTAAGTTAATAAAGTCTTTCTTGTTCATTTGTCCATCTATATTCATCCATCCATCTAGTCATTCATTAGTAAAATGAGAGATGGTACTAAATGGAGACTTTAATGGTAAATTCTTTATGATCTTATTTGTCTTTGATGTCATAAGGTTGCTAATACATTTAATATCAATTCCATCAAATTAAGTATGACCCTTGTGGCCTTAAAGCATAGAAATCACTTCAAATAAGTGTCTGATTTACCAAGATGGTATGTATTATGTACAGGAAAATGATGAGGCCATATACCTGAGCATCTCCACATGTAAAATGGATGTAATAAACTTCATCATCTATTTTCTCCCTGATTATATGTGAAGATATCTTTATAAATTTACTAAAAGTTTTCAATAGGTCCCTATAACTTATGAAATAAAGTTCTGATTCCTTTGCCTATATTTAGTACCCTCAGAGAAATGCTGGAGCCAGCTTATACCAGCTTATTAATTTTCAGTGTGAGCATTCATGGCAAAAGCTATAAATTATTGATTTATTGATGGGAAAATTAATAATGCAAATTAAGCTTTAAAAATGTGCCAAACATTCATTTTTATCAGAGACTCTGTGTTAAATATTTACCAGCCCTCCACAGACTAGTACAATCTCCAGTTTTAGCTTTGTCTTATACCAGCTTCTTCCCTAATCAAAGTAAATTGCATATTTTTTTCCATATATGACCTGCATTTTTCTCTATGTCTGACATGACTTCCTGACTACTTCCCCCATTAGCTTAGTTTCTCCTTATTCTTTAAGTTTGAACCAAATGCCACCATCTCCTTTTATGATCATTCTAACCAATAAAGATCTTCCTTCATTTTGGATCACATCCCATGCTTTCTTTGAACTTTCCCCACCCCCATATATTCATATTTTTTAAATATACTTATTTTAAATGATAGTTTTGCATAATTGAATTCCAAATTCTCTCTATCCTTCCCATACCTCTTCAATCCATTGAGAAGGCACAATTATACATGTGAAGTCAGGCAAAACATTTCCCACATTAACCATGTTACAAAAACATCACCATCAGCAACAAAAAGCAAGAAGTATGAAGAAAATGAAAAAAAAGTATGCTTCAATTTGCACTCAGATGTCTTTAGTTCTGCCTTTGAAGATTGTGTTTTTCACCAACGTCCTTTAGAATACTCTTGGACCTTGTATTGATCAGAGTAATTCAGTGTTCCACTGAATAATAAATACAATATTCTCCTGGTTTTGTTCATTTCATTTTACATCAGTTCATATAAGTCTTTTCAGGTTTTGTCTGAAACCATCCTGCTCATGATATCTTCTAGGGTAATAGTATTCCAACACAATCATGTATCACAGTCTTGTTCAGTCATTTTCCAATTGCTAGATAGTCTCTCAATTTCTAATAATTTTCCACCACAAAACTGTACATATAGGTCATTCTTCCTTTACTTTGATCTCTTTAGGATACAGAATATCTAGCAGTGGTATTGCTGTGTCAATGGATAATACATAGTTTCATAATCCTTTGGACATAGTTCCAAATTTTTCTCTAGAATAGGTTGACTAGTCCATCATTCCACCAAAAGCACATTTTTTGTATCTATTTTTCCATATCCTCTCCAGCAATTATCATTTTGTTTTTCTGTAATTTGAACCAATCTGATGGGTACAAGGTAATACCTCAGAGTTTTTTAAATTTGCATTAGTCTAATTGATGGTGATTAGGAACTTTTTTTCATGTGACTATTGATAGTTTTGATTTTGTTTTTCCTTCTGAAAACTTCCTTTTCATATCCTTTGTTCATTTATCAGTTGGAGAATGGTTCTTATTTTTTGTAAATTTTACTCAGTTCTCTATATTTGAGAAATGAAACCCCATCAGAGAAACTTGCTGTATCTTTTCCCTTGTTTTCTGTTTTACTTCTAATTTTGACTATTTTGGTTTGACTTGGTAAAACATTTTTAATGTCATGTAATCAAAATAACACATTTTATTTTCCATGATCCTCTCTATTTCATTTGGTTATAGACTCTTCCCTTACCCATAGATCTGACAAGGAAAAATTTTGATGATTCAATGATTTCCTTTCCATATTTCATTCTTTATGACTAAATCATGTAACCTTTGACTTGATACTTGTATATATTGTGACTCCCCACAGTATCTTTATGTACTATATTTGCCATTTTATACCAGATTTTGTACTGCCATAAGTCTCTACTACCCAGGAAACAATGAAAATAGGAGCAGTGTCTTAGGTAAATGGTGTATATCTATCTCAGAGTATCCAGTACAGTTCTTTGAACATAGTAGGCAATTAATACATATTTTTAAATTAAATTAAGATAAAACATGTCCTAAATTCCCTTTATCTTTGAAAGTTATAGTCAACATTCACCTTTACATAAATTATTCAGATCCCAGAATGTAGATATTTATATTGACTCTACCTTTTCCAATTATTTTTATACATTAATAAAAAAAGAAAAAATGAAAAGAAGCTTTAAAACTAACTCTTTAAAATTATATAGTTTCATTCCTCTCTCTTTTTACTTTTAAGTATCTTGGCTAATGCTTTAATATTGTACTTATTTGTAATGACCAGTTAAATTGATGGATAGCAGGGATAGGGACTATAATATTCTGAAATGACATATGCTTAATATTTTTTGCTTTTATCTTGAGCTATTTTCTCTTAAATGAGTTAGTTTTAAATGGCTATATCTTTCTTTCTACCCTCCCTGAAACTCTAAAACATGGTAAATGATGATGGCAAAACCCTTGTCCTTCGATTGAGGACTTTTAAAGGATAAGTAGGGTGAGGACAAAGTCTGAAATTATATATATGGTAATGTCTTAATGCACTGTGATGGTGGTATTGATTGGTATTGATCGCTTACTCTGTACATTTCCATAAGACCTATCCCTATGGCAGCTATTTTGAGCTCTACAAAATGTTTCCCACTACAAGTCTTTTTTTTTTCCCCACAATCCACTAACTAGATAGAAACCTCAGTTTTTGCTGCATGTGATTTTAACTTTATTATGAATTGTCTTAGCAGGTCCATTTCCTTTACCTATAATCATTCAAATTTTGAAATAAATGTTTGTGGCTTTTTTAATGTCATGGGATTCATATAGCTTTGGGTGGCACACCAAGAATGGTTTGACAAATAACCCACTAAAAGGATATATATCTAATAGTGACATAAATCCAGAGCTGTATGGGGACTTTATTCAAAGTAGAGCAGGAATGGTCCACAATGCATAAAGTGAACTTGATTGGCACAGGAAAAAAAAAACATTTCTTAAGCAATCATGATTAGATAGAACAATAGGGTTTGTAGTTAAATTAAGCTTTCAGTGATTCCTTGTTTCCTCTAAGGTAAAACTACAAACTCCTCAGCCTTACATATAAAACCATGTGTGATGCAGTTCCATCTTATCCTTCCAAACGTCTTCACATTACCTCCCTTTGCAATCTCCTAAATGTCTGACAGACTAGAATACCAGATATTACCTAAAACTAATGCTCTTTCCTATGCAGCTCTTCCCTGGAATGAATCTCATCTTCTTTTAAGCCTTAGTTTAGGTGCCCACCATTTAATCATCCTTTGATCTTCCCAGTTGACTGCATTCTCTCCTTTCTCAAAGACACATTCCTCTGATCTTCTCTCTATCCTCCTCTTTCCTTCATTTAATTCTACTTATAAGTATATGTTTTATCCATTTCTCTTAACTAAAATTCCTTGAAGACTAAAAATCGATCAGTTTTACATTTTCATCTCTAAGACCTAGCATAGTGTCTCGCGCATGTGGTAATGGCCCTAATAAGCTATGTCCTTGGATTTCCCCCCCCCAAAAAAAACTGTGTGTGTGTGTGTGTGTGTGTGTGTGTGTGTGTGTGTGTGTGTGTGTGTGTGTGTGTGATTATTAAGCTATATCTGAAATATCATGGGAATTTGAAGAGGTCTGGCCAGGTTGGAGAAGGGCAAATATTGACATCATTTTTTTTAATGAGAAGAGAACACAGTCTGCAAATTATAGACCAGTGAACTTCACTTTGATTTCTGGGAAAATTTTTAAAAGGATCACAAAAAGAGGCCAGCCAATAACTGAAAGTAGAATCAAGTGCAATAAACGACCAGCATGGCTTCATCACAAACTAGTCACGAGGGGTGGCTAGGTGGTGTAGTGGATAAAGCACCAGTCCTGGAGTCAGGAGTACCTGGGTTCAAATCCGGCCTCAGACACTTAATAATTAACCTAGCTGCGTGGCCTTGGGCAAGCCACTTAACCCCGTTTTCCTTGCAAAAAAACCTAAAAAAAAATAGTCATGGAAGATTAATCTTTTTTGACAGTTTTACTAAACTACCAAATAAAGATAATGAGGTATAGTTTATATAGATTTTAGGGGGTTTTTTTTGGCAAGGCAAACAGGGTTAAGTGACTTGCCCAAGGCCACGCAGCTAGGTAATTATTAAGTGTCTGAGGCCGCATTTGAACCCAGGTACTCCTGACTCCAGGGTCGGTGCTCTATCAACTGCGCCACCTAGTCACCCCTAGTTTATATAGATTTTAGCAGACTTTTTGATAAAGTATATCATAATATTGTAGAGGAGATAGACAGAGATTCTATGACAATATAGATAGATTCAGAACTGGCTGAATATCTGGACTCAAAAAAGTTGTTTTTTTTAAGTTTTATTGACAACATGGAAGTAGATTTCCATGGGAATATCACAGGAATTTATAATTGTGCCCATACTGTTTAATATTTTTATCAATGACTTTGATAAAGACATAGATAGTATGCTCATCATATTTGTATTTGACAGAAAACTTGGAGGGAGTGTATAACACTTGTTAGTGTGGGAATCATATGAGATTCTTCAGCTGAATCTATCAGAGATGAGGATTTAGTGTGAATAAGGATTAGTATGACTGTTGTCATACTTAGTAAGTCTGTTGTATCAATCAATCAATCAATTACATTCCACTTATAAGTTAACTACCTTAAGCAAATGAAAACAATTTAATGAATCAATTAAGAATCACTTCGGAGTAGATGTGAAAGTCCTTGATTTTTCGAATGGCTATTGAATACATTAGAATCATACACAGTTGGTATTATCCAAGGTCACGAACTGTGGTTCTTCTATACAATAACAAGTCAATGTAGAAATCAAGAATTCCAGTTGTCTGACCACCAAGCAGTATAAAAACAATCTCAGCCAAATTCAGGGCAGGAAATTACTTGATGTAGTCAGAGACGGGGGAGGAAGGAAGAGAACATTGCATCCTTCTCACATTGACTAGAGATAGACTGTATAAACTTCAGAGAATCAGGTGATTTGGATTTCTCATCATTGCCCTAGCAATGCCTGCATCTTAAGCTAAGGACAAACTAGACATATTGAGGAAAGACAGTGTCAGGCTCTACAAGCAGTCCAGTAGAAAGTCACTGGGAGATATGCACATAATGTTACATTGAAATTTGTTACATTGAAATTGAATATTTCCATGGTATTTTTGGTTTTCCCCACCAGTGAATTCCTAACTTTGAGCACAAAATCATGAAGAATTAATAAATCTTTTGGCAATATTTGGGATTGTAAGTGATGTTATTGTTCTTTGCCACATCATGGTTTCTTTTAAGGACTTTTTTGGTTTGTGGGTCAAGTGCTTCTCTTTAGAAGGGAACAATTTCTTGGAGATTTCAATGAAAGGAGTTCTATTAGTGACTTTTTTGTAATACTTGATTTAAACTTGAATACCCTTGGATTCTATGTATTGTTGGAAAAATATGCATCTTTTGGGAGAATTTTTGTGCCAATTATTATGACATTACCACCTTAGTAAAACATACTTTTCTAAAAAGCTAACTGGCTGTCATTGATATCAAATGATAATCAATGGGGAAAAGCACTCCAGTAAGGGCCAATGAGCTATAACATTAGAACACCACAACTCCCAAGAACCTTAAAGGCAGAAGTAGCAACTACCCTCTGGGAACTGGACATGTCAAAATGTGAGTGTGATTTGAGAGAATAGTTCCACAACATGTGTTATACGTTGAACAATAAAAAAGGGATCCAAAGAGATCTTGACAGTTTAGAGAACTGGGATTAATTTAATACGATGAAATTCAATAGGGGTGTAAATGTGCAGCCTTGCACTATACAAAATCAACTGATTGATTTGTTACAGAAGTCAACTCTAAAATATAAGATAAGGAGGAATAAACAGTGATTGTTTTGAAAAAAATAGAAAAAACTCAGAGTCAGCAAGGTAATTTTATATATATATATTTATACATACATATATATATGTATGTATATATATATATATATATATATATATATATATATATATATATATATATATATATATATATATCTGTAGCCAGCTTGAAAGAGGCATAACTTTTAGGAATAGAGAGGTGATAATTCCATTGGAATCTGTCCTTGTCAGACTTGAAATGGAATATTAAATTTAGTTTGGCTACCTATATTAAAGGACACTGATGAGTTAGAGAATGTCTTGAGGAAGGCAAACAGGATGGTGAAGGTCCTTGATTTAATGACACAAGGGTAGGTCAAAAGGTAGGGTGAGAGATTTAACCACTTTGTGTATTTATTATATCTATCTATCTATCTATCTATCTATCTATCTATCTATCTATCTATCATATTACTTGTTATCTTCCCCCTAAGAATCTAAGCTCATTGTGATTACATGTTATTTTATTCTTTGTACATCCCCAGTGCCTAGCACAATGTGCGGCGTATGTGGTATATGTGGTATTCTAGGCATTTAATAAAGGTGTTGATTAGTGTTAGATTGACATAATTGCTATGTTCAAGTATTTGAATGTTTTGTAATGGAAGATTCAGACTTGTGTTTGGCCCCAGGGAAAAACCAGGAATAATGGTTGGAAGATGCAATGAGACAGTTTTAGACTTGATGTGAAGGAAAACTTGTTAGCAATTCACACTGCCTAAAAGTGGAATAGATTGATTTTAGTGGTGGTGGGTTCCACTCCTTTGAGATATTCAAACTGAAGGTGGACAGTCACTTATTAAGTATATTATAGAACAATTCCTTCATATATGATTTAGTCTAGGTGGCTTCAGAGATCCCTTACAACTCTTCACTCTATGATGATTTTTCTTAGAATCTCTAGATCTTAGAATATCTTGCATATTGCAAGAGGTTTGTTACATTGAAATTGAATATTTCATGGTTATAGACGTTGTCCTTCATTTCAAATCAACGTATTTTTCTACCAGTAAATTCCTAACTTTTAGCACAAATTCATGAATTAATTCATCTTTTGGCTACATTTGGGGTATTGGGTGATGTTATTGTTTTTTTTACCACATTTGTGGTTTCTTTTAGGTGGCTTTTTTGGTTCAGTGGAAACCATTCAGAGGTCAAATGATTTTTCTCTTTTAAAAGAAGGGAACAACCTGTGGTCAGAGAAGCTTGTGTCCAATGCTAATGAGCCTTTTTTTCACTTTGGCTCTTAACATCACCCGGTATCATATGAATAGTGACTACTAGAGTTTCACAAAAATACCAGGCTAACATTTCCTGTGGGCAGAATTTCTCAATTCTATAGCATACATTGGTCAGGCAAATTTCTCTGAGATTATAGCCAATTCATGCTACTAAGTAATGGAATGTCTGAGTTGACTAGGGATACTTGATTTGGGACTCCCCAAGGAACATATGAATTGATTTTAGGGGGTCCTTTTAGGATGTAGGGAGCAAATATTCTGAAAAAAGAGTCCTTAGGCTTCATTAGACTGTCAAAGGGTCCATGACATCAAAACATAAAAGACTGAGAATCTGATTGTTAATGGATGAATTTGTCCCTATATTTGATCTTGCTCTTTTGTAACTTGGTTCATTGAACAGAACACTGAACTTAGAGTTAAAAGACTTAAATTTCTCAGCTATTAATTCACTGCGCAACTTTAGATAATTTAGAATTATCTTTTGATATCACACATTGGAGATACTAAGAATAATCTTCACAGAATTGGAGAAATGCACCTGTCTTTCACCTTATTTTGAATCCCCAGCACTTAGAGGAGAGCCTGGGAAATAGTGGATACTTAACCAATGCTTATTGATTAATATTTATCCAAAGTTCCCCTCTATTCTTGAATTCCAGTTAGTTAGAAACATGGGGATAGTAATATTCACCTTGCTTACTTAACATGGCTATTGGGGGAAGTGTTATTTAAACTTTCAAATACTATTTAGATATGATGTGATGAGCATGGTTAGTGTTGTGGTTATAATATTGGATTTACTGGGTTTTTTTTAATTCAGTTTCAATTTTATAGGAAGCCTTTCCTGATCTACCCTTTGGAAGGTATCCTTCCTTTCCAAAGTAACTTCTATTCAATTTGTAAAAATCAGCATATAATTTTATGGTACATTCTCTTTCCTTCATTAGAATGTAAACTTCTTGAATAATGATGATAATAATGATGATAGCTAACTTTTATTTAAGTAGTTTAAGCTTTAGAAAGCACTTTACATAAAATTATGCCATTTAAAAATTGATACTATTTTGCTTTTGCTTTGGTCCCCAATGTAGGACACATTGACATTCAATTGATAGATGCTTATTGAATGAACATGATATATAAATAACATGAATATAAATCAAATTCCAAATAAATTTAATGGTAACTTCTACATTAGAGAAACTTTATTATCTTCATCTTTGATTGTTTATTTTTTTACTATAACCTTTTAACCTAATGACTATTTTCTCTGAAAAATTAAATTAATCATTCTACTTTTGGGGATCCTGATATTTTGCTTGGTTCCATTGTCATAGTGAATCACTTAATGATGTAGTACCATGACTTTCCTAATTAATTAATTAATTAATTAAGTCATGAACGATAAGCATTTATCAAGTACTCACCACACTGCTGGTAAATTCTTCAACTTGAAAAGGCTCCAAGCCAAGACCAAAGTGAAGGGAGTGTTGGTGCATGATCTTCTCTTTGTAGATGATTAGGTGCAGCCTCTGAAGTTGAAATGCAACACAGTATAGATCGATTCTCTGATGCTTGTGCTAATTTTGGCCTAACAACACCAAGAAAACACAGGTGTTTCATCAGTAGCACCATATCATCCACACATGGCATCATCAGTTATTGCAAGTTGCCATATAGGAAATAGTATAGTTGTAATAGGAAGAGTATTTTAATACAAATAATTAATTATCTCAATTTGAATTCCAGTTGTGCCACTTGCTATCTATGTAACCTTGATAAGGAGAATTCTTCCAGCTTCCTTATCTATAAAATTAAGTGGTGATTGAAGGACCCAAGGATTGTAGATTAGAGAAGAGAAGACTTAAGTAGAATGTCAGTCTTCACATGCTTGAAGGGTTTTCATATGTAAGAACTATTAGATTTTTTTTCTTTGCTTGGATCCAGAAGGCAGTACCAAAAGCAATGCCTAGAATCACCAAAGAAATAGATAACAGATTTTTTTCTAAAGCAGTGGTTCTTATTTGGGGACCTCTTAATTGTTTTATTTTTTCAATATCTATATTTCAATAATTCAACATACAATAATGTTTATTTTATTTTATGAATTTGAAAATTCTGAAAAGGCGTCCAAAGGCTTCCATCAGCTTCTTAAAGGGTCCATAAGATACAAAATAGGTCCTAAACTCCTATTTTAAAGAGAAACTTCCTAAAATGATTGCTATCCAGAAGTGGGTTAACTCTATTGGGAGTTTTTCCTTAATTGAAGGTATTCAGACAGTGGATGAATGACCATTTACTGTCTAAACAATAGAATGTAGTTCTGTTTAGCCATGGGCCAGACTCTGTGGACATTAAAATATATTCCAAATAGTAAATTATGTATTACTTGATGATACAATAATAACACTAACAATAACTAAAATTTGTGTAGAGCTTACCATATGCCAGCACTTTATAGTTATTATCTCATCTGATCCTCACAACTATCCTGGGTGATAGTGCTATTATTATCCTCATTGTACAAAAGAGGTTAAGTGACTATTCAGATCTGAACTCAGGTCTTTCTGATTCTAGGTCCAACACTCTCCACTGCATCTCTGAGGTTTTCCTTGCCTGGAGTCCTGTGACTCTGCACCACACTCCCTCTCCGTAGTTTCATTTCAGGTTGCCTTTTTATTTTTGTTTTTAACCACAGAACTCCTACTATTCTCTTTGTTTTCGTTATGTTTTGATAATACCATACTTTTCACCCAGAGCACTGGAAAACAAGGTAGCTTTCCCCCACACTTTCCTGTTCATGTGGTTAAAGCTATTTTAATGTTTCCATTATAAACCCTGTTTTTTTGAGACATTTAGACATTCCTTGCTTCTGCTTCATAAAAGGCATTTTTGTTTGCATCAGGTTAGACCTTGACCCTCATGGCCTCTGCCTCAGGGGAAATTTTCATTGTTGTTGTTGTTTTAAGCTAAATTTGATTGAAATTGGTTTGGCTGGTCCCCTATAGCTTAGGAAGAGCCA
Organism: Macrotis lagotis; assembly: GCF_037893015.1. Lineage (NCBI taxonomy): Eukaryota > Metazoa > Chordata > Mammalia > Peramelemorphia > Peramelidae > Macrotis > Macrotis lagotis. Next base: position 79,775,794 of record NC_133665.1, read on the forward strand.
AAAACAATTCTCTCCGGACAGTTTGGGGAGACTTGATTCACCCTTCTCTGGCTTGAAAAGGTTTAATTATATAAGTGAAATGTTGCATGCTTAGAGCAAAAATATGACTAGGACTTTTCCTTTGTCATTTAAAAAATTTTAATGTCGAATGATTGAAAAGGACTGGCATGACAAAAATTCTTCTATTGTTCATTTGCAAAATGACTCGTTCATTTTTCCCCTTTGGGTACTTCAGAATATCAGAACCTCATGCCATGCAAGAATTTTTTTGAAGAGAGCAAAAGCCTGCCTCTGCTCCTCCTTCATTTTTTTACTATACTGAGATAAATGTCCAGTTTGAGGAAAGAATCAATAACCAACACTTGGCAGCTTTTACATGGGACAACTTTTCTGAGGCTGCCAATCCTTGTATGTTCCTTAAAGGGGAATCAAGAACTTTCACTTCATTTCCAGGGGAATTTTTTGGGGCAAGAGGGGCACAAATATCTGCTACTTGTTTCATGGAAATGAGAATGGAGTGGATATATGAAAAGTTTCTAGATTGGAGAATCTTATAGACTTTTCAACCCCTTCACAATCCAGACACTCCCAAGAACTAAGAAAATAGCTCTTCATTCTGTTTGCTTTGATGAATTCCATGTCTAACTTAGAGGTAGAGAATTAGGATCAACATTTTATTTCAAAGGATATAAGCACTTTCTATTAAAACTTTCTTTACATACTGTCATCTTACGATTCTAGAAGGATATATATATATATATATATATATATCGATTTATCTATATCTATATAATATAGATATATGAGACTTTCTGGAAAAATATCTGTGTTTATAAGTACAATCTACTCTCCCTCACTTCCCATGATAACAGGACTTTATTTAGGACAAAAAAACAGAGGTATTGCTATCTGAGAGACATTAGACTTCTCATGCCAGTTCTACCAAATCTCTGTTATTGGGCTTATGGATACCATCTGCCTTCCAGCTAGGTCACTGGACATGTATTATAAGGACAGAGGTTTCCTCCCTTTAGCTTCCAGTGACATTTGAAGGTACAATTGCCCAAGAGTTTTTACTGCCAAGAAATAATAGTTGATCGTATTTCTCATTTATCAAAACTGGAACAATATTTTCCCTGAGCTTTGCAAAACAGCTCATCATACCTTCAGTGAAATGGGTGAATGCTTACCTAAGACTTGGACTGCTGCATGCTTTAAATTCAATTTGTATTTCCCATCTGCATAAATCGCAAATAATATGTTGGTGTACTGATATCAAAACCAGATTGATTCAGTACATTTTCTTTCAGGATCCTGGGCAGGATAAAGGAGAGAGAGAAATGAAGGAGGGGAGGAGATGCATCTTCGGTGTTATATCTAAGGATATTATTTGCTACAAGAGCAGGAGAAATCATTAAACAAACATTTATTAAGCACCAATTCTTTGCCAGGCACTGGGGATGCAAATACAAGGAATTCAATAGACTGAGATCTTAAGGAGCTTGCATTCCAAAAGAGGAGATATCAAGAACATATAAAATATAGTCAACAAAAATTTAAAGTAAATAAATGTAAATATATACCCAATAATTGAATACAAGGTAGTTTGAGAGAGAGTCCTGGCAATTGGGGAGATCAGGAAAGACTTCTTGCTGAAAAAAGTACCTAAATTCCTTTTCAAAGGAAGAAAAGGAGCAATTATACAGGTATCAGGCTGTGATCTCTGAAAGTTGAGTGGCAGAGAAATTTTCAAGCTCCATACAGTGAAAGGAGGTAGACAAATATCAAACTCCATATAGTTAGCACCCTTGCCAAATAGTTATATACAAACTTTATAGAAGCATGCATATTTAGAAGCTTCTTCATGTACAATTGGGGCCCCATCTTTCAGTCTCACCCCAATTCCCTTGAACTCATGGGTTCTCCATGGCTCTACTTCCATTAAACTGTGGAGTAGAAAACTCTAAGAAATTTGGAACACAATTTTATTTTAAGAATTCGAAACTACTGTCATGGTTTCCTTGACACAGAATCTGCTATTGACTGTGCTCAACTTCCCTCAGCAATAAAATAGAGGGAATGGTAGCTATGCAATGTGATGGACTATGTTGACCTTGAAAGAATCAGTATCTTGATCTTCTTTCATAATTTCCCCCAATGGGTAGGCACCATAATTATTATTATTCCCATTTTACAGATAAGAAAATATTCATACCTACTTGCTTGTGTCTACCCAGTTAGTCCATATAAGAGGTCAAGCTTGGGATTCTTAATTGTACAAAGCTTAATAACTATTGAAAACTTGATTCAGAATTTCCTGGGTCTTTCTGTCTTCTGGGATATCTTCTCTAGCTTTCACACTAAAAGGGGTTTAAAATATTATGCCAATGTCCAACAAAGTGGACTGGTACATTAGCTTTTGCAGTATCATCAATTTTCCATTATATCCCAAGGCTACCATTTACAGAGCCTTTCCTCTATGATTCCCTAAACACCTAGAGATTGACTGTAAGACTCTCCATGGAAGGCTCCTGAAACTAGAAATTTCTCTCTCTCTCTCTCTCTCTCTCTCTCTCTCTCTCTCTCTCTCTCTCATTGATCAAAGGAGTGAGTTAACCCCACCCACCCCAGGATGTGGTGGCAGACACATCTGTTCAGTCTGGCTTCCTGCCAACAGGGGATTTACTTTCTGGAGTGGAGGGGAGAGGAACTTTTATGTCAGGAGGGGATTTATTGTTGGCTGACGGGGTGTGGCGAGGGTGAAGGGTGGGAACCACTTCAGTTTTGTGGCCGGATTGTCTGCCTTTTTTGTACTGCAGAGTTTAATCTTTGTATGTGGTTTTCAGGACTTTTGTGAGGGGGGCAAGTGCTGAGTCAGTGAACTTTAACGACGAACCCAAACACTTTTTGAGAATAAGCTATAGACCCCAAGGAGAAAGCAGATAAAAGTAAAGGTCGGCTCATTATGTACAGTGAAATACAGTTTAAAACCAAACAGTTGAAGATTAGTTCTGCCATTACTGACCAGACAGGTAGCATGGCTCAGTAGGCGAAGCAATCAACTGGAAAAACAGGCTTTGTCATTGGGATGGGTTCAGAGACTGCCCTTGCCACTGACTCACCAGCTTTTTGAATCCATGGAAGTCCTTGGACTTCTTGGTTGTGTTGTTCCTTCACAATCATAAGACACTTATTACTTTAGTAAAGCATGCTTTGTTCTAGGGAGGTGTTCGGAGAAAATTAAAGTAAGTTTTGATTTGGACCACATCCAAGAGATACTGCTTTTTAAAGAAACAAAAGGACTTCATAATACCATAGATTTAGAATTGTAAAAAACCTTAGAGGTAATCTAATTTTCTCCTGTCCTATTACAATTAGGGAAGTTGAGTCCTGAAGGGGTTTACATAGCTGGTATGTGGAAGAAGTGGGATTCAAACCCAGGCCTTTTGACTACAAATTCAGCATACTTTCTACTGTACCATGTAACCTTATAATAAATTTTATTATGATTTTATTAGAAGATGATGCTCTTATCTAGTATAATATCTTGGATTTAGTAGGTTATTAGGAAGAATTTGTTGGATTAAATTGAATTGAATATCATAAAGTGTGAACCCCAATCATAACTTTCTACCTAGCATCCCTACTATTACTGGATTGTGAAATTAAATTGGTTCCAATTTCTGAGGACAATATATCTGATACGACACTTCCCTCCCCAATCCTGACACAACTCCTTGCTACACTAACTAAGGAAGTCAAACATATATGTATCAAATATGTATCTCTCTAAAAGTCAACAACAAGTAAGATAGTGAGAAGGGAGGAAATAGAGGCACACAGTACTTGTATTTATAAAGGAATTTAATGGAAGAAGGGAAAAAAAGATAGAAGATGAGAGTTAGTGAGAATGTAAGGTAGATATTTTATAGAAGAAATTCTCAATGGATGCCGAAAGAAAAAAAGTGAATCAGGAAAAAATAAAATGAAAAGAAGTTTGTTAGCTATAGTGGAAGTGTTGGGAAAATTTGGATTGTGACATTGTAGGGATCGGAAGTGATGAATTAGGGAGACTAGAACTAAGAAATTAGGAATTGGAAAAAGGATTTATTCATTGGGAAACATAGGGTCAAAATTATTGGGATGGTGAGAATGTAAGGAAGTAGGATTCCACTAATTATTGACAAATGACTAAAATATCAGTGGATGGAGAGTAGCTTATTGAGAGGAGTAATAACAATGTCAAGGTACACCCTTAAAATCTAATCTCTGGCCTATAGTAGATGGAAAGCAATTTGGTCCTTTAGAGGCTATACTGATATTATTGAGATCAAGACCCATTTAATTATTTATCAAGTGTTTATTGTTAGTGAATTATTTCCATTGGGTCCTACTGAGCCCATGCATGGTTTTCTTGACAAAGACACAAGAGTGGATTGCCATTTCCTTCTCCAGCTCATTTTGCAGATGAGAAAAGTGAGGCAAACAGGATTAAGTGACCTGCTCAGGTCTACAATGTTAGTAAGTGTTTGAGACAAGATTTGAACTCGGGAACTTCCTAACTCTAGACCCAGCACACTATTCACTGTAACACTTAGTTGCCCTATTGACCAAGTACAACTAAAGCAAAGATACCTATATTATCAATATATACATATATGTACATAAACATGTGTGTATGTATATATAGATATGCCACTATCTTCCATCATTTATATTATTCTATCTTCCTTTTCCATCTTCCACACATGAGGAGAAATATATATATATATTTCTGTTTGTGTATATTAGTATGTGCATGTATTCTTTTTTAAAGTCATCTGATTTTCAATGATTATTTCTATTGAGGCCAACAAAAAGTAGGAAATAGAAAATCAAATTATTAGAAGAAAAAAATTAGAGTGACAAAACTGAGATATAGAAAGTCATTTAAAAATTATGGTCAAGAGTAGAGCCAAAATGGAGGAGGAAAGGCAGGAATTCCCATAAGCTCTCTCCCAGTCTACTCCAAATACCTTTAAATAATGACTACCCAAATTCTAGACTGGCAGAACCCATAAAAAGACTGAGTGGTACAATTTTCCAGCCCTTAATCTATTGGAAGATCCATGGGAAATATCTGCTAAACCAGGGTTAGAAAGGCCCGCAGTGCAGTCTGGACTGCCAGCCATCCAGGAACAACCTGCAAGGGTGCCTGGGTCCCTGTAGGTGCCTGGGCCAGTGGCAGCAATGGCTATTTCCAGATCAGCAGGAAAACTTTGCAGCATTAGAGTGACAGTGGAGACCAGTCTAACTCAGGCCTCAGTGCAGACCTGGCTCCAGGGGACCAGGAGAAGACCTGAAGAGCCACCTGGCAGGTAACCTCCTGATAACTGCTTTTGGAGTGCTTAGTCCATGGTTTGTAAGGGGGTCCCAGGAGACTGCAGAGGTATCCCTGAGGCAGGACTCGGTTGCTTTGCCCATAGTCAGATCCAGGTCATAGTGTGGGGCCCCAGTCTCAGGAAAAGGAGCTTTACTGCCTAATGTAACAGAGACCTTCCTCACTGCTCCAGGGAAGAGGGGAGTGCTTGTGGGCATCCACAGAACAGAGCACAGGTCAGGAGAGCAGCAAGAGACTCTCATAAGACCTTGAAGGAATTGAAGTTTCTGGGGAGAATGTCTGAAAACAGCCACAAAAACCCTCAAAAGATTGGAACAGTACATAATCAATCCTAGGAGCAGAGCCCCACATTAACAGAGTTAAAATAAAGTCATAGGATGGGGAAATGAACAAAGGACAGAAGAAAAAATACTCCCATAGACAAATTACTTTGTTCCCATGGTAGATCAAATTACACACTCAGAAGATAACAGTGTCAAACTTCTGTATCCAAGTTGCCAAGAAAAATATGAATTCCAAGAGTATGGAAGAGCTCAAAAAGATTATGAAAATCAAGGGAGGTAGAGGAAAAATTGAGAGGAGACATGTGTGATGTAGGAAAATCATGAAAACCAAGTCAGCAGCTTGGTGAAGGAGATACAAAAAAATAGTGAAGAACATATCATCTTAAAACCAATTTGGGTCAAATGGAAAAAGCAGTTCAAAAGGCCAATAAAAAGAGGAATGCCTTAAAAGCATTGCTTAAAAAGCAAAATTCACCAGATGGAAAATGAGATACAAAAATTCTCTAAGAACATAATTTCTTAAAATTTCTTAGAATGGAGCTAAAAGAAACTGATAATATTTGTGAGAAATCTAGAAATAAAACAAAGCCACAAAACCAAAAAACTTGAAGAAAATGTGAAATATCTCACTGGAAGAACAAATGACCTTGAAAACAGATCCAGGAGAGATAATTTAAAAAAGTATTGCACTACCTGAAAGTCAAGAACAAAAAAAGGCCCTAGATTTCATTTTCAAAAAATTCTCCAGGAAAATTGCTCCAATATCCTAGAAGTGGAGGGTAAAATATAAATTGAAAGAATCAACTAATCAAACTAATTAACTAATGAAAGATATCCCAAAATGAAAACTCCCAAGAATATTATAGCCAAATTTCAGAACTCATAAATCAAGGAGAAAATATTACAAATGGTCAGAAATAAACAATTCAAATATAGTGGAACTACAGTCAGGATAACGGAATTTAGCAGCTTCTACATTAAGGACTAATAGCATGGAATATGGTAATCTGGCAGGCAAAAGAGATTGGACTACACCTGAGAATGAACTATATCCAGCAAAACTAAAGATACACTTTAAGGAGAAAAGATGGACATTCAATGAAATAGGGACTTTCAAACTTTCCCGTTGAAATGATGAGAGTTGAACAAAAAGTTTGATATCCAAGTACAGGACTCAGGTGAAGCACAGAGAAGTTAGATGGGAAGGGCAAATTATTAGGGATTTTATGATGCTGAACTGCTTGTATTCCTGCATGGAAAGATTACAGATTACTCATATGAACCTTCTCATTTATTCAGGCAGTTAGAAGAAGCATATACAGACAAGGCACAGGAGGGAGTTGAATTTAGAGGTATAATATATATTAAAAATGGAGTTAATGTGCCAAAAAGGAATGTACTGGGAGATAGGGAAAGGAAAGGTAGAATGGGGTAAGTTATTTCACCAAAAATGAGACAAGGTAAAGCTTTTTCAATTTAGTGGAAAAGGGGGAAGTTTGGGGTGGGGCTGAATGAGCCTCTATTCACATTGGAAGTGATGTAGAGAGGAAATAACAAACACACTCAATTGGGAATAGAAACCTATCTGACCATAGAGGAAAATAGAAGAGGAAAGGAATGGGAGAAAGGTGAGAGGGGGACTGGAGGTAGTATAGGCGATAAAAGAGAGGGAAGATTGTGGGACAGAGTAGTAAGATACAACACACTTTTGAGGAGGGTCAGGATGAAAGGAAAAAAAAGAGAATAGACTAAATGGGGGTGGGTGGAATAGGATGGAGGGAAATACAACTAGCAATAGAATTGAAACAATTTCTCTGATAGACATGATAAAGAATGCTATACATCCCAAAGAAAGAACTGATGGAGTTTGAATACAGACTGAAACACACTTTGTTTTCCTCTATTTTTCTTGAGGTCTCTCTTTCTCAGTGGGGGGGGGGGTATCATGTTTATGTTTACAATATGACCTTTGTAGTAATGTGTTTAATGACTATGAATTTTTAACCTACAACAAATAGCTTGTTTTATCAATGTGGGGAGTGGAGTGGGAAGAAGGGAGAGAATTTGAAACTTTAGGTTTTGAAAGTAAATGTTGAAACTTGCTTTTGCATTGGGTTGTGGTAAAAAATAAAAGATAAAAAATTTTCATTCAAAATATAATATATTTACATTATATACACATATATTTTATATTTATTTAATAAATATTATTGATATATACATGCATGCAGGCATATAAACTATAGATACATATCGATATTATCAATATTTGTCTACATACAATCCAGATCCAGCTAGATAAATGGATAGATAGATATAGGCATTAACTGATTCTAGCACATATATTTTCATGAAAGTTTAATGTTTAATTTCTAGTATGAACATTTATGTCTTATAAGTCAACAAGAACCACAAATCCTTCATCAATTTATCATATATTTGATTTTTTCTGGACTCATTAAAGTAATATAGAAAATGTTGATGCTAAAGTTTAAACTCAAAAATATTGTGGGCATATATAGATATGTGTGTGTTTGGGGAGTGTATGAGGCATGCATAGCAAGAAAGGTAATTTGATTGTATCTTGGAGTTCATGAAGGAGAGTAATGTTTAAGACTGGAAAGATAGACTGGAGCCCAATCATAACAGATTATAAATGCTAAACAGAGGAAATTGCATTTGATTCTTTATCTATATTTGATTATATTTGATCCTAGGAATATCCTTGAGTTTATTGATCAGGGTAATGACATGGTCAGATCTATGCTTTAGAAATATCCCTTTAGCAGCTGTGTGGTGAACATAGGTGAGAGGGGAAAAACTTAAATTAGACAATCCAATAAGAAGGCTATAATGGTAGCCCCCCTGCAGAGGTGTTTTTTCTCTATTTGTGGGTTAAAAGAGATAGACCCAGATTATTATGCTTAGTTCTGGGCATCCATTGTTAGGAAGGGTATTGATGATATGAACAGAACAAGGAGACTTAGAATAATAAGTAAATTTAAGGTCACATCATATATAGAATAATCAAATGAACCAGATGGGGAGGGAACCCAAGTGGTGATAGTTCTGAAATATTTGAAACACTCTCATCTACAAAAAGGGGTTAATTTTATTCTATATGATGCAGGAAGGTAAAACTAGAGCTACTGAGTGTCAGTGATAGAAGTCAAAATCTAGCTCAGTATAAAGGAAAACTAAAAATCAGAGTTCTCTATTTTGAGGATTGACTTGGAAGGGAGTGAATTACCTGTAATTAATCTGTCTAAGGAGAGACTAGATATCCACTTACTGGATATGTTGTAGAAGAGATTTTTCTATCAATCTGGACATTAGATGACCGTCAAACTCTTGTATTTTATAATTCTAAAACACAATTGGCTAAATAATTTGCAATGCTCTTGCCAATTGATACAAAATGATGGGATTAGAACCTTACTACTTTTTGTACTACATGTAATATAAGTATCTGGAAATAAATGACCTTAAGATTTTTTATGATATAACCAATTGATAGTCCATACATTGCAAACCCAGCAGAAATACTTTGCTACTTCTCCCACTCTTCTTTCTTTCCTCCCTTACTTCCTACATGTTAGGCTCTTGTTTCCTTTTTGGTCACTGTGTAAATGAGTAGGGACTTCTAACCCTATCAGATTGGCAGTGGTCTTCAGTCTGTGTTTTTCAAAGTCCTGCCAAAATAAGCCTGGTCATTTACCTCTGTTTGTTTTCTGTTTTCAGACACCAGGTTTTGTCTGAATTCTAGCTCCCACACAAAAATACAGTCTATCCATTAAGGCTGCAGTGTCTCTGGGATTCTTGCTAAATTTGGTGGGTTTGGCAACAGACCAATTGATAGGCAGCACTTGAAAGCTTCCAATTGGGATTGGTTTATACATAGATTTCATATTCCCAGCACAGCCATCTAAATGGAGTTTAGAAATATTCAAAGACTAGTAGTCCCTAGTCTTATTTCGAAGGTAGATACAATTAAATTTGTTATAACCACAAATTTAGCATTAGTACTCAGAGGTCATCCAGACCCACTCTCTATGGAAAATGAGAGTAAGTTTACCTGTAAAAAAGGGGAAATTACTTACTCAGAATTGGTTTGGTAGCACTAACCGAGAGTTAGGATACAAACTTAGATTCTCTCTTTCTAACTACAGCATTCTTTTTCCTGAACCACGCAACTTTATGTCATATATCTATTACAATCTTGCATTTTTATATATAATGGGGACTGCAAAAATCTTGGTGTTAGTTTTCCATCCCCAAATCAAATGCCACAATCTAATAGCCCCTCACTTCCAAAGTGGAGCCAAGATGGCAATGTGAATCTAGCATACTCCTGGAGCTTTTCCCTAGACAATGCTAAATGAAGCCTCTTCATAGGCACTAAACCTAGAGATTCTACCAAAAAAAGACAAGACCCAAAGTTTTCATTTGTAGACATTGTGCAGGATCTTCAGGGAAGGTCTGTATGTGAATGCTAATGGAAGACAAGTATGCCTGTTATCACCATTACTATTCAATATAGTATTAGAAATGTTAGCTTTAGTATTAAGAGAAGTAAAAGAAATTGAAGAAATCATAATTTCATGTTTTGCAGCTGAAATGATGGTATACTTAGGGAAAATCATCTAAAACTATTTGAAACAATTAACAAATTCAAACAAGTAGCAGAATATAAAATAAAATCACATTAAATCATCTGCATTTCTAAATATAAACAATAAAGCCCAAGAGCAAGAGATTTAAAAAAAAGAGAAATTCTATTTAAAGTACTGCAGACAGCTTTAGATACTTGGTAATCTACCTTCTAAGACAAACCCCAAAACGTTTGAACACAATTACAAAGCACTTCACACACAAATAAAGTCAGATCTAAACATTTGGGGAAATGTTAATTACTCATGGTTAGGTCAAGCTAATATAATGACTATTCTACCCAAATTAAATTACTTACTCAGTTTTATACCAATCAAGCTACCAAATAACTATTTTACCAAGCTAGAAAAAAAATAGTAACAAGTTTTATCTGGAGCAACAAAAGGTCAAGAATATCAAGGAAACTGATAAAAAAATTAAAGGAAAGTGGCGTAACTCTACCAGATCTAAAACTATACTAAAAAGTAGCAGTCATCAAAACTGCCTGGTACTGGTTAAGAAATAGAGTAATGGATCAGTAGATTAGGATAGGTTCAAAACAAAGAGTAGTAAATGACTATAGTAATTTACTATTTGACAAACCCGAAGACATTAGTTTCTGGAATAAGGACTCACTATTTGACAAAAATTGTTGGGAAACCTGGAAAATAGTATGGCAAAAACTAGGCATAGACCCATTTTGAGTCAATTTTCCCAGCTAGGGGTTCTGATAAAAGGTCTCATTTCTAAAATATATAGATAATTACATCAAATGTATAAAGTTACAAATCATTCCCCAATTGATAAATAGTCAAAGGATATGAAAAGACAGTTTTCAAATGAAGAAATTAAAGCTATATATAATCATATGGGAAAATGTTTAAATCATTATTGATTACAGAAATGCAAATTAAAACAACTATGAGGTTCTACCTCACACCTATCAGATTGGCTGGGATGACAAAAAGGGAAAACAATCACAGTTAGAGATATTGTGGAAGAATTGTGACATTAATGCATTGTTGGTGGAGTTCTGGAGTTGATCTAATCATCTTGGAGAGCAATATGGAACTATGCCCAAAGAACAATAAAATTGATCATACCTTTTTACCCAGCAACACCAATACTAACTTTGTTTCCAGAAGAAATCTTAAAAAATGGGAGAAGTCCCCCATTTTCCAAAATATTCATAGCATCTCTTTTTGTAATGGCAAAGAATTGGAAATTGAGGGGATGCCCATCAATTGAGGAATGGCTGTGCAAGTTATGGTACATGAATGTTATGGAATACCATTACTATATAAGTAAGAAATCATGATTGGTTGGACTCTAGAAAATCATGAAATGAATTAAAGGAACTGATGTTGAACAAAGGGAGCAGAACCAAGAGAACATTGTACATATTAACTACATTGTGAGTTCATCAACCTTGAAGGATGCAGCTTAGAGATGGAAGCAGTGTAGAGAGCTAGGACAATACTGGCTATGGACAATGCTATCCCCATCCAGAGAATGAAAAACAAAACAAAATAAAAACTGTAAAGAATCTGAATGAACACTACATTCACTTTTATTAATTTATTTATTTGCTTGCTTGCTCATTCATTTATTCATTCATTCATTCATTCATTTATTTATTTGTTTATTTATTTATTTGTTTGTTTTAGTTTATGCAAGGCAATGGGGTTAAGTGGCTTGCCCAAGGCCACACACAGCTCGGTAATTATTAAGTGTCTGAGGCCAGATTTGAACTCAGGAACCCCTGACTCCAGCGCCAGTGCTCTATCCACTGTACCACCTAGTCGACCCTTACTTTTAAAAAAATTATCTTAATATATTTCTTTACTATCTTGTGCTTTTCTTTCTTTTCCCTTAATCTGAATTCCTTATCTAGAAAATAACTAATGTTTAAGCATATTAAACACAAATAACTGTTTTCTGCGGAGGGGAAGGGGATGGGAAGGGAGGGTGGAAGAAAATTGTGTAACTTAAAAATTTGCATAAGCATGTGGATGAATGTTGAAAAGCTTTCATAACATGAAATTGGAAAATAAACCATCAATTAAAAAAAAAGACAATATCCCCTTGTGATTTGAAAATCCTATACAATTACCCTTGAAGAGATGTGTGTATGTTTTAAATTTATTTTTATTCTGAACTTAATAACACATATATTTCCATAACATAGTAGAATAGAAAATAAGATTATTGTATATGAAAATACAAATCTATTTTGTCTAACCTAACATTCCTTTTAATTATATGATAAAATTATCATTTAACTTTCTTTTTTCTTTCCCTCCTACATATGGTTACCCTAAGATAAATATATATATACATGTACATATTTAACACACATATGCATACATATATATGTATGTATGTATGTATGTATGTGTATATATATATATATATATATATATATATATATATATATATGACCATTCAGTATATGCTTCTACTTTTCAGTTTTTTGAAGCAGATATCATCTTCCTTCAAAGGTCCTTGGTTATTCATTTGAGTATTTATAAATAGTCAAAATGGGTTATTTTCTCAAAGTTGTTTGTAAAGCAACATTGGGGATACTGTACATATTGTTCTCTTTGTTTGACTCATTTTGCTTTCCATTATTTTATGCAAATCTATTCATGTTTTACTAATATCATCAAGATTATCATTTCCTATAGCTTTTTTAGTATTCTATCATAATCACATAACACAACTTTCTTAGCCATTCCCTAACTGACAGGCATACCCACAATTTCCAGTTCTTTCCCACCACAAAGAAAACTGCTATAAATATTTTCCTTAAGTATCTCAGGAAACAGACTTAGTAGTGGTATTGTTGAGTCAAAGGATATAGGCAGTTTAATAACTCTTTGGATATAATTACAGATTGTTTTCCAAAATGATTGGATTAGTTCTCGTTCTACCAATAGCGAATTAATGTTAAAATTAATTTTTTTTTACCAAAGTAATGAATTCTTATCCCCAAAACTTTGTTTTTATTCTTGTCAAACTGGATTATTACAGTCATTTACAGCTGGAAATTTTGTCTACTCTGTTTCACTGATCTACTTTTTATTCCTTAGCCAGTACAGGCCTGTTTTGATAATTGCTGCCATGTAATATAATTCTTGACCTTTTGCTCTTCCATATGAATTTTTTTACTAACTCACTGAAATGATTTTTTTGGTAATTTAATTGGAATGTCATTGAATATATAAATTAGTTTGGTTAAATTTGTTATTTTTATTATACCAGCCCTGCCTACCCATGAATAACTAGTATTTCTCCAAATATTTAAATCTGATTTTATTTATATAAAAAGTTTTTTAAAATAATTTTGTTGGGGGGCAGCTAGTATATAGAGCAGTGTATAGAGCACAGGCCTTGGAGTCAGGAGGACCTGAGATCAAATCTGGTCCCAGACACCTAATAATGACCTAGCTGTGTGACTTTGGGCAAGTCACTTAACCCCACTGCCTTGCAAAATTAAAAAAAATAGAATAATTTTGTTATAACAGAATTTGTTTTGGAAAGTATACTTCCAGGTATTTTATACTGTCTAGGATTATTTTAAATGGGGGTATCTCTTACTACATCTTCCTGTAGGGTCTTGTTGATGATAGATATATATATAAATATATATATATATATATATATATGTGTGTGTGTGTATATATATATACACATATATATATTTAATTGTTAAAATTATTAATTGTTGAGATTAACATCTTAGTTGATTATTTGAGATATTCCAAGAATATTATCATATTGCCTACAAAAAAGAGATCTCCTCATTCTCTATTCTGATTTCTTCTATTTCTTTTTTTCCTCTTATTGCTATTGCTAGTACCTCCAGAAAATTTTGAATAATATTTGTGACAGTGGGTCATTCTTATTTCATATCTCATCTTACTGGGAGGATTTTTAAGTTATCCACATTCAAAATAATGTTAGATTACTATTTTACTTTTTAAAATATTTTTCTCATGTTTTTCCCTCTTATTCTGACTCTTCATTCACAGTATGAATAATATGGAAATATATTTAACATGATTGTACATGCATAGCCTATATTGGATTGCTTGCTGCCTTTGGTAGGGAGGAGGGAAAAAGAGGGAGAAAAATGTGGAACTCAAAATCTTACAAAAATGAATGTATAAAACTATCTTTGCATGTAATTGGAAAAAAATATCCAAATAATAATGCTTGCAGATGGTTTTAGGTAAATGTTTTTTATCAATTTAAGGAAAACATACTTTCTAGCATTTTTAGTATAAATGAGTGTTATGCTTTATCAAAAGCTTTTCCTGCCTCTATTGATCTAATCATGATTTTTGTTACTTTTATTATTGATACAATCAATTAAGTTAATAGTTTTCCTTATGTTAAAGCATTCCTACATTTCTCTTATAAATCCTACTTGATACATTGTTGTAATTTCCTAGCTATATTTTATTAAGTATTATTTCATCCATTGTCATTAATGAAATTGTCTATAATTTTCTTTCTCTATTTCTACTTCTTATGGTTTTAGGCATCAGTATCATGTTTGTTTTATAAAAGTAGTTTAGTAGGATCTCTTCTTTGTCTATTATTCCAAATAATTTATTTAAAGTTAGAATTATTTGGTCTTCAAATGTTTAATATTATTTACTTGTAAATCTGTTTGATTCTAGTGCTTTTTTCCATTAGGAAGTTCATTTGTGGCTTGTTCAATTTCTTTTCTAAAATAGTTCTATTTAGATATTTTGTTTTCTCTTCTGCTTATCAAGGAAGTTATTATCATTCTTGTAAATATTCTTCCATTTCACATAAATTGTTAAATTTATTGATATATAATTGGGCGAAATAAGTCCTTTTGATTTCTTTGATTTCATCCCTTTGAATAAATACCACTATCTTTTTGACTTGTCACTTCACCTTTCTGTGTGCATCTTTAAAATACATCAATGACATCTAAGTTTCCAATAAGATATAAATCTAACACTTATAAAGTATTCTTATAATTACCTGCTTTTTATAAATAAGAAAAGCAAGACTCAAAAAGGTTAAATGTCTCAAGTTGTATTTAAAATTGTCTTCTTGTCTTGGGTTCTAGAAGTAACACAAACCAAAGGTATAATAAAAATTGAATGAGACTATACAAGCTTAGGTAGATGTTGCTTCAAGGTTTTCTTTTTTTTTTCCAATTAGAGAAAGGTAAGAAGGGAGAGAAAAATACATTTTCTCAACAGGGAAGGGGGAAGAGAAAAAGAAAATGCATTTTTATTAATTTTTTAAATTATAATTTCATGAACAACGTTGGGATTCCTATTTTGTTTATTTGACCAATAAATAAGACTGTTCAATTTCTGATCTTGTGAGCTATGCACCTACAAAGAGAGTTTGTGACACTATACTGAGAGAACTCAGATTGTCTTAAGTGAAAGAAATCCTTCAATCTGTGCTCATCTTTCTTGTCATTGAAAAGTCACTGAAATAAGTGTTACATTTGATATGTAACATCATCTTTACTTCAAATTATAATTTTAAGCTCCATTTTTAGATTATATCTTGTTTCCTAGATTTACAAATTAAATAAAAATATTCTGAATTTCAACATTTTCATTCATTCATCTTGAATTTAGAAAATTCAGTTCTTCCCCAATTATAAGTTCTTCATTTACATATGGAATTTTACTTTTTTACTCAATATAGAATTAATTTGCAAATTTTCTGGAATCAATCATCTTTGGATTTACCTACTCATTTCTTTTAACTAAGGCTATCAAAGTATTCTACCTACACTATATGCCCATTACACCATAACAGTTGCAAGAAAATTAAATTGAAAAAAAAATTAAGACATTCAGATCAACCATTCTGCATCTTAATTAAAATCAAATGGGAAGGAAATAGAATGAAATCAAGATGATATGATGCTAGAAAATTTATGATTTCAAGTGTGATTTGGGATTTGATTCTAGATGAAAAATCATCATTGTTGAATCCATTTCTCTCAAAATCATTTATGTTTTGATGATGAAAAGTAAAAATAAATATATCACTGTTTGGAATAATTTGGTTACAGGCCTTCTTGGAGAAAGTGATTTAGTGGAGAAAATTTTCAGAGATCACACCTCATAAACCTATGCAACTAGTCAGGAGTATAAGTATGAAGAATAGAACTCTGATTAATGAAGATTTGCCTCCCAGATATCTGACTTCTCTACTCAGTTCAATATCTCTTTAAAGAATTTTGCTTAATACTCTGCTGGTAACTCCTTCAATTAATGGAGATCACAAAAAAGAACCACAACATTTTGAAATCATCATTTCAAGTCCGAACTTTCAACAGTTCACCAATCATTACCCTTCTGCATAATTTCACTGACCTATGTTCAGATGTGTGTTTTTTTTAAGACAGAGTGCTCTTTTTCTTTTTTTTTTGACAAAGACATGCTCAATGACTCAGTTACTTCACACTCATGTTATGTCACCCTTATGAAATTCTTCAGTAATTTTGATCAGCTGTTCTGTGATTACAATATCCCTATGCCCACTCAAATGTCCTCTTACAACTAAGAAATACATAGTCTCATGTGAAAAGTGTATTAGGGCAATTCTATAGGCTAGGATCCCCAACTCTGGCTACATGACATCCTAAAGTGATTGCATTTCTCTCAAAGGGTATTGCAATATGCTTCAAAACTCTGATGTTGGTCTTTTTTGAGAACGAAGGACATACATCATTATTATCAAAGTACTGATGTAGTAGACAAGAGTATTGGACTTTGAGTCAGGAGAATTGTGGTTCGAATCTCACCCCAAATAATTACCAGCTATACTTTATTCCACACCAGTAGCCTACCACTCCTTGGCTTAGAAGAGGGAGGACTGTTTCTCAGGCATTGGCTAGTTCTTATATTATTCTCCACCCCCCCCCCCAAAAAAAAAGTCCTTTAACAGAAAGTTTGATTTAGGTTAAGTTTTTTTTAAATCTTAACTTCTTTTAAAATATTTTTATAATTAAACTTTTTCACCTACCTACCTCCATATACCCTTACCACTGGGGAGAAATGGTTGGGTAAAGTGAATTAGCCTTAGTTTATTTCACTAGTTGTTAAGGATGAAGTAAACTAATGGAAAATGCTTTGCAAATCTTAAATTACTATATAAATGTGAGCTCTGATAATTTTTTCCTTTACTTTAATAAAATAGATATCCCTTCAAGATTTTAAGAATTGAGGTCTAGGGGCAGCTAGGTGGTGCCATGGATAGAACAACCAGCCCTGGAGTCAGGAGGACTTTAGTTCAAATCCAGTCACAGATACTTGATACTTATTAGTTGTGTGACCCTGGGCAAGCCACTTAACCCTACTGCCTCACAAAAAAATTTAAAAAATGAAGGTCTGCAGCATTACAGATTTAGAGATCAAGGATCACAGATTTTGACCTGGAAGGGAGCTGAGACCATTAAATCCAACCACTCATTTTAAGGATTAGAAAATTGATGTACAAAGAGATAAAGTGATTTTTTAAGAAGTTATACAATTAATAAATGTATGATATTGGATTTGAATCCAGATCTTCCTTATTTCAGGTACATTTTCCTATTCAATTTTACCATTCTACCTCTCAGTTAATCATTTTATCTAATGTTATTATATAATAGATGATGAAGATTCAGAAAGCTGTAAATAATGAATTAAGACATATCAATTACATCAAATGCAGTATGATTACATGAAATTGTTATTTTTTCCTAATAATGGCAAAAGTAAGTTGAAATTTAGTCCTTTCCCTATCTAGCCTCTTTCCTAGGATCTGCCTATACTGTCATAAGTAGCATGGTCATGTCAGTCCTGGGTAGAATTGAGAATAAAGTTCAATAATGTGAATAATAGCCCATGAAGATCATATTTAAGGTTCATTCAAAAGCATGAGGTTTCTTCTTACCAATTAGATTCCATTAGAAAAAAATGACCAAGTCTTGAACTTTTCACCATTCTGTGATTACATATCACTTACATCTCTGAGTTACTCGGGAAGTTAGTGGGAAACTCTGCACATGAAAGGGATATTTACTCATATGCCTGCTAAGTGTAATCATTTTAACCCTATTAGTAGGATAGAGTTGAGATAATTAATAGGTCTACATGCCAAAATGAATAAATGAAACAATTATAATACATCATGTCATAATCTTATCTCTGCCACCACCATTTTAAAATAAAAATAACATTTTGCAAGTTGTGAGCCATGCATTTTAAAATTGGGTACCATGAGGTTGTCATGGGATTTCATGTCTGGGAAAGAATGTGACTGATAATATAACTAATGCCTTAACTACTTTAGAATATAAAATTGGCACACAGACTTTGTCTGCTCTATGTACTAATTACTGTAATTTGATTATTATAATGGTGATAATTTCATATTCACTTTATATGACACAGGCTTGTAACACTACCTGTCACATCAGAGTAAAGTTGCTTATAACATTTTGGTAGAAACTATTATATCTTATCAACAATGCCTTTAGTTTCTTAATTATGATATGTCTTTTTTTATTTTTACAGCCCTTCTTACATAGACTGGTTCCCAAAGAGAGAACATTAGAATTCCAAGAGCCTTATCAGAAATCTTTTTTTCATTAATTGCCAGTTGCAATTGCTAATACAAGTTCTATTTTTTCCAGGAGTATGTATTAAGAATGGTTAAATCAAATGGAATGAAATGAGAATTAAGTCTTCATCCAAGCAAAGAACAAAATTAAAGCTTTAGTTAAATGAGTATGAGAAAGGAAAGACTAATACATGAGCTAGTCAGTGCAGAGACAGGTGGTAAGACAAATTTCCCTCCTCCTTTCTAGGAGAGAGATGATGGTCTGTAGGTATAGAATGAAGACTACATTAACAGACATGACCAATGGGTTGGATTATAACTTAGCGAGTTAGCCAACACTTCTATGTTAGAAGGAAATCTACTTGGCATAGGAGCAGGGGTGGAACAGTTGTATTGAAAAATGACATTTTTTAAAGATTTAATAAAATACTTGTAAAAAAAAGAATTCATCTGTGACTTAGAAGTATAATAGTGGTTTGCTTCCAAGGGAAAGATTTAATTCTCAACCTACTAAATTAATGTATTATTTTTTCATAAGGGGAAAATATTCATAAGCTCCAATATGAATTTTCTGGAGTCATTATGTCTAAAGATTGGAAAATTATTTGAATGATTATTAAAAATATCTTTATTGCATCAAATTAAAGTTCTTCTGGAGCCATTTTACAAAAAATATGATTTAAGTCAATGTTTTCTGGTATTTGTACATGCAAAGCAAGAGGTGAAGCAATTATATAGATAATTCTCTACTATTTATTTTTATCTCTAATAGCCACATAATTGAGACATAGAGAAGATGGATTTCTTCTTGGAATTATTTAATCATCTTAGTTCTCTAATTCATCTTTTATTGGTAGACATAGGATGTCATTATTCTGAGGATTTTAAATTAAGATCAATCCTTGTTTGCTGAGATATTCAGTTGTTTCTAACATTTCCAATGTGGCAAGTAAGATTTGACAATTAAACAAAATGACTTATGATGGCAGGATGGAGCTTTGAATCCGAAATCAATGGCCTTGGTTCAATCTCAGTTCTACTACTTGCTACATGTGTGACTTTGGGAAAGTCAATTCCTCTTTGATAGATTGAGGGCTTCATAGTTATAAATAGGGAAGGGATAAAAGAAATCATCTCACTTTAAAGATGGAGCAAACTAAAGCTTAGAGAATTAAAAAGTCTCTTGTAAGGTCACCTAAAGGGAAAGTGGTAGAGGTAGAATTTGAACTCAGGTCCTCTGATTCTTCTGTATTGCACTGCTATTCCTCATGTATTGGATGAGGGAAGTTGGATTAAATGATTTTTGAGGTCTCCTTCAATTTTAAATTCAATGATTGCATGATCCAAAATAATACCAATCAAAGCATGAAAAATTTCATTCAAGAATACAGGGGAACCAGGGGATAATTTCAAAAATTTAATTTTGAATTCAAGAAAGTTAAAACCTACTTCCCCCAATCAATATTTACACATACATTTGTTGACATTTATCTTCATTAAATGTTGGTGAGAAAGGGCCCTGGTTGTAGACCTTCTCAGAAGAATATGCACCTCTTCCTTTTCAAATGTGGTGACCCAGTGTTCTTTTCAATCCCCTAGGGGCCAATAGAGACCATGCTCTGCTATAAGGAATATTTCAGAGATAGACCTGCTTCGTCCTGTTCTGAATGAGCTCCTGACAAGGATAGTCACGTGGCCAGAAAACTAATGTCTTACTGGAAAAAAAGCACAGGAGGAAACTTCTAGGAGTTGTGACATAAGCTTAAGAACTGAGAAAAGAGATATCAGTGGTTGATGGTAGAATGCCATCCCAAGAGGCTGATGGAAACTGGGAGAGCTTGCCACCGCATATATAACCAACCTACAAGTCAATTTCATAAAGTCTAGCTTAAATAATGGCCAGATAAAATGCCTAGTAAATAAAAAAATTAGTCATATCAGAACTTAGTGAGAGACTCCGACCCCCAAAAGCTGATGGCAACAATGAGAGTCATGATTTTCCTCCACTTCTGAACCATTGTTCAATTAGATTTTTGTTGGTGAACAGAAGGTCATTTCTAAATAGGCAAAAAAAAATTATCTATTCAAGTTTGTGGGTAAAATAATTTGACTTAGAGCCAAAAGAAACATAAATTAGATTAAATGCACCCGGAAGAGTTTGTAAATCAAATAGCTGCTGAATGGTAAAGAAGTTCTCTTGAGAACAGTGTGTGACTGCAGTAGTGCTGCAGAGAGACCAGTTTTGTATTTAATTATCCAAGATACAGTTGGCGCCCACTGGAAAGGCCAAGCATTGACTCTGAGAGTTGGCTGAACTTTGCTATGGTTCTTTTTTTAATTATGATTTTTTAAAAAACTAAGCCACACATGGTGCTTCTCCTACCATAACCCAGGAGGCCTAGTTAAGTAATGCTACATGCTTTCCAATTAAACCATAACTTTCACATGTGCATTTTGTTGTGTGCACTGGCATTATTAACTAAATGTATAACACCTGAACAAATTCTGAGCCCCAAGTACACAGACTCTGGGAACTATTTTAGCAGTGGGAGGTTGTGTTTGTTTGGCTTTTTAAATTTTTTTTTTAAATTTTGATTTCAAACAAAGAATTTGGCAGTATTGGGATTAGGACTTTAAAGCAGCAATGACAAAAAGTGTGGGCTTTGATTAGAGGTCAGTCTGAAACCCACTATTACAATTCACTTTACAATGTCTCTTCTTTTATATGTGAGTAATTCTAGTTCTTGAAACATTCCAGTGGAGCATTTAAATATTTTGAAATTCCTCCCAAGCTTGTTACTATGCAAAATTAGGAGAAGTAGAAGGAAATTCTAGAAAAGAAAAGACTTAAAGGAATGTTTAAAACTGTTTTTAAGTTCATTAAACTGAAAAGTGGACAACAAAGAGTTGAAAAATGGAATAGATTGTCAATATTACTATTGTCCTTTGTTATTAATAAAATTAGAACCTCCAAATTTGAATTATAATACTTCAGTCCATATGTGTCGTATAAGGAAGTAGGGGTAATGTTAAACTGAGTAAAATAGCTGATTTAGATCTTTAAGTGTACATTTTCTGAACCATTAAGGGATTCTTCAATGATAATCTCTTTTACCAAGATAGAGAAAACAAATAGTAGTTAAAAGCAAAATACATATATTTTAAAATTTTTTATTTTGAGTTCAAAAACAATTTGACGGCATTGGAATTAGGAATTCAAAGCAGCAGTGATAAAAAGTATGGGCTTTGATTAGAGGTCAATCTGAAACACACTATTACAATCCACTTTACAATGTCTCTTTTTTACATGTGAGTAGTTCTAGTTCTTGAAACATACCAATGGAGGATATACATATATATATATATATATATACATATATATATATATATATATATATTCTTCCCAAGCTTATTATCATGCTAAATTAAGAGAAATAGAAGGAAATTCTAGAAAAAGACTTAGTAGTGAACTTTGTAGTAAAATAAATGACAAGGGAAAATTTTATACATACATTGGTTACACTCTGTCATAGATTATCATACAGTTAGTGGGAGGGGGAGCATGTGGCTAAGAAGCACACTTAGTCAGGATATCTAACATTTTCACTAGAAATAAGGTCTACCTCCAAAGATGTTACTTGTTTCCTTATAAGATACTACATTTCTAGTCTGATGATATTATTGAACTGTATACTTGTATTTTGTTTTATACTCATTTAACTACTTTCTCTTCTGTGATGCCATCTACCTGCAGAGCTGTTCTCTGATTATCTCTGCTTCCATCTATTGATCCTCTACTGAATGTCTGCAATATACAGCTTTGCACACATTTTAATCTTAAAAACCTCATTGATGATTTTAGCTCTCTTGTGATTCAGACCCAGTCAGTCAGCCAGATAATCAGTCAACCAGAAAAACCCTTAGGCATTAACATTAACATAAATCAAGTATATTTCTTTTGCTTCATCTTCCAATCTTTGAAGTCTTTAAAGTTTTCCTTAAATTATAGTGAGAAAATTCCTTTCAATTCCCATCAAACCCCTGGTTGCTAGCCTGGTTTCATGCATATTATTAGAGTTGACAATATTTGTCTACCTTTTCTTCTAGAAATAAAATTATTGCATTTACCTCAGAATGAAAAATAAATTTCTAAAAATTTAAAGGTACAAGGTATTTACATTTTTTCTTAAGATCATACATGATTCATTGATACTTAATAGATATAACCATAG
Source organism: Macrotis lagotis (assembly GCF_037893015.1). Classification (NCBI taxonomy): domain Eukaryota; kingdom Metazoa; phylum Chordata; class Mammalia; order Peramelemorphia; family Peramelidae; genus Macrotis; species Macrotis lagotis. Next base: position 79,798,959 of record NC_133665.1, read on the forward strand.
CGTTTACAGGTTAAAGGAAAAATGCTGCAAGAAGATAAAGAATTCAAGTACTGTAAAGGCACAGTTAGACTCACAGAAAATTAGTAACATTATTACTCCAGAAAGCAAAGACTTAGAAAAACTAATATATAATCTTAATATTAAAATTAAGTATAAATCAATAGGGGAGAAATAGATCTTTAATAAAATAAACTTCTAAGTCTTCTGAAAAAAAGACCAAAGCTGCAGCAAAACTTTGAAATAAAAACATAGGAATAAAGAGAAATGTAAAAAAGGTAGATATGAGTGAACAATCACAATGGATTAAAAAAGGATGAACAGTTTACATGCTAATATGGGGAGATGACACAAATATCCCTTCAGAATTATGTCATCACTACAAATCATAAATATAATCTAATAACCCAGAAGATCTGGGAGTGTTTTTATTATGTCTTGATAAACTTAGAAAAAGAAGAGAAAAGGAATATAATGGGGAGTGAAAAGGAAAGAAAAGGTTGGTGAAATTATCTTATAATTTGGGTATACAAGCAAGTTAAGAGAGGGTAGAAGAAATAGACAACACTCGAAACTCATTTTCATCTAAACTAATCAAAGGAGAGAAATGTATTCACAGTTGAATGTAGAAATACATTTTATTCAACAGGAAAATGGGAGAAAAAAATGGAGACACATGAAGAAGGATTAAGCAGGTGGACAAATTAAGGTAGGGATTCATCTTCTGCAAAACAAACTTTAACAACAGAGGATACATTTCAAGAAGGGGTGTAAAAGGTTAGAGAAAAAGAATAAGAACTTATCATTGGGCTCAAGTTCAGAGAAAGAGAAGAGAAACAGAAGAGAAGAATCATATTATATTAAATCTAGAGCACTGGTGTTGAACATGCCCCTCTCATCATCTTCATTTAATTAATTAAAAAGAATATGGAAACTGACTAACACAATGGCCTATCACAATCCCAGAGGGCTCATGATGAAACATTCTACCCACCTCCTGAGAAAACCTGCACATGCATACATACATATATATATATATATATATATATATATATAATATATATATACACAAAGCCATATGTATTCATACATACATAGGCATATGTATTCATACATAGGCTTACGTATTCATATACATATACATATCTTATTTAACATGGCCAATGCAAAAATTATTTTGTTTGACTCTACCTATAGGTTATGAGAATTTTGTTTTTATTTCTTTTTCAATTGACAAAAGGAAAGGTAGAGAGGGTAAAATTGGGTTTTTTTTCTTAGGAGAATGTGGCTTGAATGTATACCTAAGATTGGAAGGGAAACAGTTAATTGGGAAAAATCTTTGCAGCCTGTTTCTTTAATAAGTATTTCATCTTCAGGAAACATAAGGAACAGATTCAAATTCATAATAACAATTCTCAATTGAAAAGTGTCAAAGGGTTGAAAAGGCAGTTTTAACAAAATAAATCAAAGAAGTGTTCTAAATATCTAATAATTAGAGAAAAATAAATTTAAAAACTCTGAAGTACCACCTCACACCTATCAGATTGGCTAACATGAGAGAAAAGAAAAATGACAAATCCTGGAGGAGGAAACAGGGACTCCTGGTGGAGTTGTGAACCAACATTCTAGAGAAAAATTTCAAACTATTGCCAAAAAGCATGTAAACCCTTTGCCCCAGCAATGCCTCTAGTGGATGTGTATTCCAAAGATAGGAAAGTAAAAGGAAAATCTTTAAGTTCAAGAAAATTTATGCCATCTCTTTTATGGGAATAAATAATTGGAAATTGAGAGGATGCCCAAGAATTGGGGAATGGCTAAACAAGAGGTGGTATATGATTGTGATAGAATATTATTGTGCTATAGAAATAGCAAGCATGATTAATATCAGAAAATATGGGAAGACTTATATAAACTTAAGCAAAATGACGTGTGCAGAACCAGAATGACAGTGTACAACAATGATCAGCTATGAAAGACCTAGCTTCTCTGAAAAAATACAATGATCCAAAAAGTTCTAAAGGTAACATGATGAAAAATGCAATCCATCTCCAGAGAAAGAATTGATGATCTTTAAGTGAAGATTGAAGAATTTTTCAAAATTTTTTCAAAAATTTGCTTTTTTGGTAACATGACCAAAATGTAAATATGTTTTGCAGGACATTGCATAAATAGTATTTGTCTTCTCAAAGAATGAGGAATGGAAAAGATGAAGGGAAGGGAAGAATTTGGAACTCAGTATTTTTTTTTAAAGAATGTTAATTTTTTATTTATTTAAAATTAAAACCACTTCTTAAAAATATCAAACATATGACCAGAGCTAAGTTCTTTGACTGTTTGATTTATTCTTCCTGTTATTGATGTCATATATAGAGTAAGAATAGTCACTCAGTGTCTTTTGTAGGGAAGTGTTGTCTAGATCTTATAAGAGAGGTTTCTTTTGACTTCTAGCTTTGAGACAGGACTCATGTGCTTACAATATCTATTCAGGGAATTCTCTCTAGAGGGAGAAAATGACTTTGTGAAACCAATAGGTAAAGGAGATTAATCTGTCTTTATTCCTTTACTGTAGGTGAAATTAAGATTCTCTTTGTCTTTCCGTCTCTGTCTCCCTCTCTTTCTCTGTGTCTCTTTCTGTCTTTCTCTGTGTCTCTATGACTTTGTACATCCCTCCATCTCTGTGGATTTTTTTCTTTTTTTTTCATGATGAATTAGTCTGTATTACTTTTGTGAACTCTGCTTTCTATCAACTTAGATAAACAGGTCTGTTTATTATTGAATATTTAGTTATGCTAAAGTATTTAATAGGGACCAAAACCTTTAACTATGGTTTAGGATACTCTTTTTTTTCTCATTAAGCAACAGAGATCAGATGAATGGTGTAACCCTAAAAAAATAATTTCCTCTAGACTAGCAGTATTTAATGGGGGCAGATATAGGTGGTTCTAGTCTGGTATCACCTCTCTGAGGAGAGCAAAGAAAGTCAACCTTGTGACTCCAGTTTCCTGCTCCCATTCCCCCAGGCTGGAATCAATCTTCACTGGAGTGGGGCAAGATACAGGAGATATTTATTAATAATTACCTGTGAAGTCACATTTTGAAAAATCCATGTGGACATAGATGGGCAAAATTTACCCATCTTACATAAGAAAACTGTGTGATCTTATATATATATTGCAAAAGAATTAATTCATCTATTTGTTGTTTTATTTTTTTTTTTGGTTTAGTATTTTCATTTAATCAATATAGGTAATTCTTGGCATGGAAACTTCCTCTCCCAATTTATGTTGGCAGTTCTTCTATAACTTGTAAATTAATACCTGGGACACTGAAAGGTTAATTCACTTCCCTATGGTCACACAGTCAAAATAAGTTAAAGTAGTCATGACTTTGTGCCTCCAAAGTCAGTCTATCCTTTATTGCCATACTTCTCTCTCCTTTGAGGTTTAAATATACTTAGAGTTAGAAATATTTTATATCAACAAGTTTATTTGTATTATAATTTATATCAATATCTTACTATTTTCAGGGTATATTTTTAATGATAATTAATAGTTAAGACATTTTCAAGAAATAGGAATACTTGATAATATTTTACTGTTAGAAAGATAACTTGAATATATTTTATATATTTTATTCTACGTATATTACTTACACACTGTGTCACATTAGACCTAAAATTAAGAAACAAAGAAGCTAGTCACAGTTTTGCCACAAACTAACCGTATGATGTGGAAGTCATTTTGCCTTCCTGGGCCTCAATTTTTTTCACTTATAAAAAGAAGGAACTGATCAGATGATCTCAAGGGTATTTTCAAATGTTGCTGAAATTCTATTCTAAACTAAAATACCACCAAAGTGACCAAAAAAAATTAAAATAATGCTGCTCCCTGAGAAAATATTACTGGTAGTACCATCAACATCAAATATATTTTAAAACCAAATTGACTATACAAACTACACAAAGAAGAAAACAAAAAGAAACCCAAAAGGGGAAACAGGGAACTTTTGTTATAAGATCGGTAAGTTTCACATGTATTCTATATAATGAATGTTCACATTTTTCTATACAGTCTTTATATTCATTGTACATTGCAATGTTGGTATTTGTTAATGGCTGATAATATAATAAAAAGGAGATGTATATATTTACATACATATGTATGTTAAAAATATCATGCTTCAGTTCTTTGAACATTGGTTTTTCTCTATATCTCTTGGCATTGCTTAGATCCCAATGAATACATGAACTGTCCATTGGTTATACCTCACTCTCAACACTTGAATGGTCTACATACTTCTCTGATAAGATTCATTTACCAATATTCATTGTACCCCTTGCATAGTTACACATTGGCAACATGCTTTTGCATCACAGATTTTCATGTACACCATAAGCCATGGAATTTCATGTCCATTTTGAGTCTTGGATTCTCTTGACTACTATCAACCTCCATTGCCTGTTCAGTGATTATCAATTTTAATTTCTCAGAGACTACCATATTCCATAGCTCAGAATTATATGTTACCAGAAATATATTATTGCTTAATAAAAAAGCAAAAAGTTTACCCTCTCTTTCATAGAATTTTGTAGTTTCTCAACAGCAAACCAGCCAAGTTCTTGCACCTATTCAATCCTGGACTCATTTCATGTAATCTATAGTACTTTTGCAAAATAAATGTAGTAATGCATCAGACAAATATTACTTTTTTAATTTATTTTTTTATTTTATTTTATACTTGTCTATTTACATGTAAAACAAATTTTAACATGCATTGTAAAAACTGAGTTCTGAATTCTCTCTGTTCTTCCCACCTCACCCACCCTGAGAAAGCAAGTCATTTGATAAAGGTTAAAAATGTGTACTCATTCAAAACATTTCCATAATAGATATGTTGTTAAATAAAACATAGACCCCTGTACCCCAAAAAGAAGCTTCAAGAAAAAATAAGTATGCTTCAGTTTATATTCAGACACCATCAGCTCTCTCTATGGGGATGGATAAAATTCTTTAGCATAAATCCTTCAGAATTGTCTTGTGTCATAGCATTGTTGAGAAAAGCTGTCATTCATAGTTGATCATCCGACGATATTGTTCTTAGTTTGTATATACTATATTTTCCATTGCATCTGTTCATGTAAGTCTTTAGAGGTTTTATTGAAAGCATTCTACTCATCAATTCTCATAGCAGAGTAGCATTCCATCATAATCTTATATCACAATTTGTTCAGCCATTTCCCAACTGGTGAACATACCTTCAATTTCCAATTCCTTTGTCACCCAAAAAGAGTCATTATAAATATTCTTATACATATAAGTAATTTTCCTTCCCTTTTTTCATCTTTTTTTAAATTTAGTAGTGGCATTATTAAGTCAATGGGTATGTATCTTTTATAGTTTTATAGTTCATTGGATATAGTTACAAATACCTGTACAGAATAGTTGAATCATTTTACAACCTATCAAACAATGTATTAATGTCTCATTTTCCCTGTAACCCCTCCAACATTTGCCACTTTCCCTTTCAGTCCTATTAGCCAATCCTATAGGAATAAGATAGTACCTCAAAATTATTCTAATTTGCATTTCTACAATCAATAGTGAGTTAGAACAATTTTTAATATTGTCATAGCATTGATAATTTCATCTGAAAATTTCATATTTTTGATCATTTATCAATTGGTCAATGGCTCTTACTTTTTACAAATTTAAATTAGTTTTCCATGTTTGACAAATGAGGTCTCCATCAGAGAAAACCACTCCAACATTTTTTCCCACAGTTACCATTACCAACTATATTTCTTTCCATCGCATTTCCTCCACCCCTATTTATTCCACTTTCTCTCTCTTTCTCCCTTCACCCTGATCCTCCTCAAAAAAATGTATTGTTTTTGACTACCCCTGCCTACTTTCCCTTCTGTTACTCTGCTTTTTCTCCCATCCCTTTCCACTCTTACTTTCCTGTTAAGGTAAGATACATTTCTATACCCAATTGAGTATGTATGATATTCCCTTTATGAACTAATTCTGATGAGAGTGAGGTTCATTCATTTTCCCTCTTCCACTCCACTGAAAAAGCATTTTCTTGCCTATTTTATGTGAAACAATTTATGTTATTCAATTCTACCTTCCCCTTTCCCTTTCTCTCTTTTAAAAAATTTATCTATTTTTCATCTATATGAACATGTATGTGTATTCTTGTTACAAAATTTCCTTCCCACCCCCATCCCTTCAGCAGTGAATTGTTGGGTTAACATTGTACATATGTATTTTGATAAACATGATTACAGATTAGTTATTTTCAGTATGAGGAATTAGGATTAAGGGAAAGAGATACAGAAGAGTCAATTTATATAAAGATTCTGAAAGGCTATTGTTGTTGTTGTTTGAGTGTTTTGTTTTGTCTTGTTTTTCTTCCTCCGGATGGGGATAACATAGTCCATAGTGGGTCTAATACAGTTGTCCTAGCTCTCTGAACTGTTGAGAGGAGCTGCTTCCATCAAAGTTGTCATCTCACAGTGTTGTTGTTGATGTGTACATTGTTCTCTTGGTTCTCCTCCCTTAGCTCAGCATCAGATCCCATAAGTCATTCCATGCTTCTCTAGAGTCTGCCCCTTTATAGTTTCTAGTAGAACAATAGTATTCATGTACCTTAACTTGTTTACTCATTCCCCAGTTGATGGGGATCCCTTCAATTTCCTATTCTTTGCCACTACAAAAAGAGCTTCTATAAATATTTTGTAACATGTAGGACTTTCCCTTTTTTATAATTTCTTCTGGATAAAGACTTAGAATTGGAATTGCCGGGTCAAGGGGTAGGAACAGTTTTATTGCTCTTTGGGAATATTTCCACATTGCTCTGCAGAATGATTGGCTTTGTTCACAACTCCACCAGCAATGAATCAATGTCCTAATCCTCCTTCAACCTCCCCAACATTGATAATTTTCCCTTTTTCTCATCTTGGCTAGTCTGATAGATGAGAGGTGATACCTCATAGTTGTTTTAATTGGCATTCCTGTAGTCAATAATGATTTGGATCATTTTTTTTCATATGATTATAAATAGCTTTAATTTCTTCATTTGAAAACTGTCTGTACAGATCCTTTCACCATTTATCAGTTGGGGAATGACTTGTGACCTTATAAATTTGATGCAGTTCTCAATATTTTTTAGAAATGAGACCTTTATCAGAATTCCTAGTTGTGAAGATTGCCCCAGCTTTCTGCTTTCCTTCTAATTTTGGCAGCATTGACTTTATTAGTGCAAAAAACTTTTTAATATAGTCAAAATAATTCATTTTGCAGTTTATAATGTGCTCTAATTCTTGTTTGGTCATAAATTTATCCCCTTTACATAGATCTGATAGAAAATTTCTTGGTCCATTAATTATCTATGGTGTTGCTGTCTATGTCTAAATCCTGTACCCATTTTGATCTTATTTTGCTATAGGGTTAGGGTTAGGATCTATGTCTAGTTTTTAGCTATGCTATTTTCCAGTTTTCCCAACAATTGTTGTCAAATAGTGAGTTCTTTTCCCAGAACCTGATGTCTTTGGGTGTGTCAAATAGTAGACTGTTGCAGTAATTTACTGTAGTTTCCTTTGAAACTATCTTAATCCACTGCCCCATTATCCTATTTCTTAATCAGTACCAGGCAGTTTTGAAGACTTTATAGTATAGTTTTAGAACTAGTAGAGCTGGGTCACCTTCCTTTACATTTTTCTTTCCTCAATTCCCTTGCCATTCTTGAACTTTTGTTGCTCCAGAAGAATTTTGTTACTTTTTTTCTAGCTCAGTAACATAGTTATTTGGTAGTTTGATGGGTATGGCACTGAATAAATAATTTAATTTGGATAGAATTGTCAATTTTATTATTTTGGCTTGACCTAACCATGAGCATTTGACATTTTTCCAATTATGTAGATCTGACTTTATTTGGGTGAGAAATGCTTTATAATAGTGTTCATATAGTTTCTGGGTTTGTCTTGGAAGGTAGATTTCCAGGTATTTAATGTTGTCTATATAATTTTTTTTAGGTTTTTGCAAGGCAAATGGGGTTAAGTGGTTTGCCCAAGGCCACACAGCTAGATAATTATTAAGTGTTTGAGACCAAATTTGAACCCAGGTACTCCTGATTCCAGGGCTGGTGCTTTATCCACTACGCCACCTAGCTGCCCATGTCTATATAATTTTAAATAACTTTCTTTCTGTCTCTTGCTCTTGGGCCTTGTTGTTCCCCTTTCTCTTTCTCTCAGTATATTTCCTTTCTTACTCTTTGCCTTCATCTTTTTTAATATACTATCTTTTCATATTCAACTCCTATGTATGCTCTGTTTATATATTTTTCCTTCCAACTGTTCTAATAAATGAGGAAGTTTATATGAGCTATCAGGATTATTTTCCCATGTAGGAATATAAGCAATCCAACATCCTTATGATTTGCCTTCATTGTTTGTTTTTTTGTGCTTCACTTAAGTCTCATATTTGAACATCAAATTTTCTGTTCAACTTTGGTCTTTTTCTCAGGATTTTATTGAATAAATATTTTTCCCCCTGAATAGGTTTGCTGAGTTTTATTGAGTAATTGATTCTTGGTTGTAATCCAGGTTGTTTTGCCTTCTCCAACATAATGTTTCAAGTCCTTTATTCCCTTAATGTAGAAGCTCTGAGTCTTTCTTTCTGGCTACTTACAATATTTTCTCACTCTGAAATGTGACTATAACATCCCTGGGAATTTCCATTTTTGGATCTCTTTCAGGAGGTAATCAGTGGATTCTTTCAATTTCAATTTTACTCCCTGGTTCTAGCTATCAGGGTGGTTTTCCTTGATAATTTCCTGAGAGATGATATCTAGACTCTTTTTTTTAAATCATGGCTTTCAGATAATCCAATAAATTACAAATTATCTCTTCTGGATCTTTTTTTCTAGTTCAGTTGTTTTTGCAATGATATATTCCACATTGTCTTCTAATTTTTCCAGTCTTTTTCATGGTCATCAACTTCCTATTATTCAATTCTATTTTTTAACGAATTTTTATCTTCAGTGAGCTTTGATACCTCCTTTCCATTTGGCTTATTCCATTTTTAAGGCATTCTTCTTTCCATCGTTTCCCCCCTGCCCCTGTGTGTGTGTGTGTGTGTACTTCTTTTTCACTTTGGTCCACTTTGGGTTTTAAAATTTTTTTTTTAAAAATATTTTTTTCTTCAGTATTTTTTCCTGTCACTTCTACCTAGCTGCCAACTCATTTTTCATGATTTTCCCTATCATTCTCATTTCTCTTCCCATTTTTCCTATATCCCTTACTTGATTTTCAAAATCCTTTCTGAATTCTTCTATAACCTAAGGCCAATTCATATACATATGTATATATATACATATATTTATAAACATATAATTATCTTATAGAGAAATATGAAGAATAAATATATAGATATATACATATTCACATGCATATATAATTACATTTATAATATATGTATATATTATATGCATACATGTATATCATATGAACCCTGTGAAAAAGAATGAAGTAACTGAATTTCAGAGAATTTAAATGACTTGCCACACAAATAGTGTCTGGGGGAGAGTAATTACACCTAGTTCTTCCTAACTCTTTAGTCCAGCCTTCTAATTATTCACTACAACCTACTAGGAACTCATTTGAGTCATTAATGAATCTTGTTTAAAAATGTTTTGTGACTTCATGACACTCAGTCAATGAGAAAGGATTTTATATTTACAGAGGAACCTGTTAAGCTCAGCCTCTACTGTAGAAGCAGAAAGAAGCTTTGGATGTATGAACTTTGACTTTTTTCTATCTTCTTCTGAATGTTTATTCTGATCTTTCTTATCACCATAGTTACTTTCTATGGTGATATTTTTACCCTTCTTCTGTTTACTCATTTCTCCAGACAAAAATTTCTTTTGATTTTAACTCTTAGTTAATGTAGGGTTCTGCTTTCAGATTTGAGAGTGCATTATCCCCAGCTTTTGGGATATTTTGGCAGTTGTTTTCAAAGATACTTCTAGGGACCTGCAAGTTTTTAGTTCTTCTAAGATGGTATGATCTAAGGAGAAGACTTTACTACCAGCAGTTTGGTGTGTTCCTGGGTATGATGAGAGTCCAGTTGAAGAGAGAAACACAAACAACTTAATGTTATGAATTACTCTCTCTTAACTTTATTGTTGAACATCCATTCTCTTATAACAAACCTTATCTCAGACATGATAAGTCAGATGAAATTCAATACATAGCTCCCTGGTTATATTTATGACACTCTGAAGTCTTTTAGACTTCCTTATCAGAATTTTCCCACTACAGCCTTAGCTGAGCAGATGTATAGGTCAAGCTTCATTGGTGAGCCAACCATACTGTTTATTGAACAAGAGTACATGCTGGACCTCTGGTAACCTTAATCCCAGGAACACCTACATTCCCACTCCACAAAAACTGGCTCTCTACACTTAACTATTCTATTGGTCTGTGAGGGACTACAAATATTCCTTTTTATAAAGAGGGTTTCTGCTACGCTGTGACAACATACTCTGTTGTGCTTCTCTGTTCCTCTTCCTGGGACTGTGACCCAGGACTGAGACCCAGATCCAAGTACGGGCAAAGCAACAGAGTCCTGCCTCAGTGATAACAAAGAGGTCCCTGCAATCTCCTTCTGACCCCCCTTACCATGTGTGGGTTGAGGGAGCTCCAGAAACAGCTGCCAAAGCCATTGATTCAGCGGCTCCCAAGGACTGTTCCTGATCCACTGAGGCTCAATCTGCACTACTGAGGCCTGCGCTGGACTGTGCTCCATTCTCATCCTATTGTGACAGACTTTTTCTGCTGACCTTTTAAGCTGTCTTTGGCAGTCTCTGGCTGAGAGGTCTAGAAACTATTGCCAGTGTCATTGACCCAGTTGTACCACTGCCTATTCCCTCCATAAAAAGTTTTTATTAAATTCTTATTGACTAAGAATTGTCTATTCAAATATTTAGTATAATAGATGTGTCAAACAAGTTTCCCATGGATTGAATGTAGTCAGCAACACTCTCAACTGCCACCCGAATCAGATTGAAATTTAATTTGTGAATATTTAACAAAGTAAATACAATAAAACATAAATAAGAAAGTGATTTTCTAAGTCAATGCATGATCTGCATGAATCCATTCTTTATCAGTTCAGTTTTTATGGTATAGTACTAGTAACCAATATTTATCTAGCTTTTAAATAGTTTACACAGCAATATCATATATATATTGTGTATATATATATATATGTTATATATGTGTGTCTATGTGTATATATGCACATAAAAGTATTATATATAAAGAGATATGAAGGATACAAATGTATACATATACACACATACATGCATTACTATGCATACATATATATATATATATATATATATATATATATATATATGAATTTTAACCCTATGAAATCGGAAAGTAACTGAATTTCAAAGAATTTAAGTGACTGCCACACAAATAATGTCTGGGGGATTGCAGTTACACCTAGCTTTTTCTAACTCTTAAGTCCAGTCTAACAGTTGACTATAACCTACTAGGAGTTCATTTGATGATTAATGAATCTTGTTTAAAAATGTTCTGTGAATTCATGACACTCAGTCACTGGGAAAGGATCTCATATTTACAGTAGAAATAGCTAAGTTCCTCCTCTGTCCTTTTTTCCATCACCCTGCACCAATTCTATAGAAGCACAAAGACGTACACAAGATTGAGGATTGTTGTATTTTTCCTTTATTCCTTGGCTTATTTCAATGTTTATATTAGCTTCCTTACTTTTCCTCTTGTGATTTGTATCCTCTCTAGTTCATACTACTTCCTTTTTAGCTTTTGACTTCTGTGTTAATAAATGTAACACTCTAGAGATTTTCTAGATATCCAAAGACCTTTGAGAAAGAATCATTTCTTCAGTTTATGAAAAAATAAATAACAATAAATTACAAGTGGAGAAACAAATTTCTACTGCTGATTGTACTTGCACTCATGTATTCACCAGTCCTTTGTAAATACTTATAGGGTAGGATGATAGAACATCATGGTACCACAGACTTGATCTCATCTAATCCTTTCATTTTGTAGCTGAGGAATCTGAGCTATGGAGAGCTTAGATGACTTGTCAGATTCTCATAGTTGGTTAACTTTTTTAATATTTCCAATATTATTTTTATTTTATTATATGTATATTTTTGCTATTCAGGCATCCAGATTATAAATATTTAAACTAATTGTATTCAATTACAAAATGAGACTATAAAGAATGAAAATTAAAAACTCAAGCAAAACATGATTCTTATTAGTAAATTTCTTTGATATTTATACATCTTTTTTTAATTGCTGCAAGTAGCCCCATTCACCAGTATAACCCTTTTGAACTTTGGCATCACAGTTGACTCTTGTTCATGCCTTTCCATAAATCTTGCATAAAGAAATTCTCAAACACACTGGAGAATTTATGATAGTTCAATAGTTCTTGGTAATACCTAACTTGAATTTCTATTGTCTTTCATTTTCATTAAGTGACTAGTGCACTTTTTTTGCAGACATACATGTTCTCCACAGTGGCCTCTATTCAAGTTCTAAGCACAAGTGACAGCAATTATTTCCATCTATCATGAATCATTTTGCCTTTTTGATAATCATGGTTTATAGTTTTTGAGATTATAACATTTTATGAGACATAGTCTACAACATCATTGTGACAGCATTTGTGTTTCAGAGATGACCTTTTGTAGAAACAAGTTACCAAGGATCATAGTTCCCAAAATTCAATCCAGCCTCCTTTCCACATGCTACTCAATTTTCCAGTCTCAGAATAGGAAGGTAACTCAGAAACAAACTGTTGACTAATCCCTGCATAAGAATTTCTTCTACCACATATCTGATAAGTGGTCAACCAGTCTTCAGTTGAAGATCTCTACTGATGAAGAGGGAGCAGCCAATTCTATTTTCTGATTGCTCAAATTATTAAGAAGCTTTTTAAAATAAAATCTAAGTCTGTCTTTCACCCAGTGGTACTAATTCTGCCTTCAGGAATCAAGTAAATCAAATTAACCTTCTATATGAAAGTTCTTCATCCATTTAGGTAATGTTTATTTTTGGTGTACTATGGAAACAAATACAACTTTTTAGAAGAGATCTTAAAGAAACAGATTTTTATTTCATGAAAAAATGATAAATTACAATTACAATTACCTTTTTAAAAAAGAAATATGAAAATATTTCAAAGACTTCTTTTCTGTTGATTCAATAGATTCAGGTCTTTCAATTGATCCTCAAATGGTAAAACTTTGAGATTTAGTACTGTGAAATTTTTTTTGGAAACTATGCCTCTTACTTCTTTATGGGATGTTCTATAGGATGTTCCCCTTCTCTGACTCCCTATTTGATCATCTATAAAATGAGGGAGTTGAAGACGATTACTTTTACATTTTTCTACCTTTAGATCTATGATCCAGTGATTTTTGTTGTTTTTAGATTGGAGGCCACATGCTTGTTTTATTTGGAGTGATGTTGGCAACTGCAGGTTGGGACTTGAAATTCAATAAATCTAGGAGCTTTTTAGAGGTGAATTAATTAAATCTTTGATCAAATATAGACCTCAAATGATGTTAAAGCTATCTAAATGGATCTCGACAGAAAAAAAAAAATGTTCGCCACCCCTGCCATAAAGCATGGTTTCCTAGAGAGGAAGGATGCCCCCCCCAATTTTATTCATATCTCCAGAATTTAGTTCAGTACCTGGCAACAGTGGGTGTTGAATAAATACATGTTGGTTAATTGCTATTCATTCTTCAGATCCCTCTCTAAGATATATTGAACACTAATTTGTCACAGTTTTTATCTAACTCTCTAGATTTTTGGATATATGTGAGTAGATAATTAGATTAATTCTTTTTTCCACTGATAAAGATTTAACAGAACTTCAGAAAAAGAAGGTAGAGACCATCTTGGTTGACTTATATCTGAATAAGAACTGAGCAAGCACTGGAGTGTTTAGCAGGATGATGCAATTTCACTCTCAAACAGGGGCATTTTGAAAACTTCACCATGGACAGACAATCTCTTTTTGCTAGGCAATCTATACAGAATAAATTCCATAATGATAAATATTTTAGGGTTGTACATTGTTTCATATACATATATATGCAATATTATATGTTATATATGCATATATATCATACATACTTATCATATATATATCTAGAAATAAAATATCAGTATATTTATATAAATGTTCACATTTCTAACAAATCTAACAACAATCTTTACATTGTTTGAAATATTAATAACATAATATTTCCAACCTAAGGATTTGGTTCTATTTTGAATGTGCATCTATCTTGGGGAGAAAAAATTTACTAGAGAATTTTTCTGAGTATTTCATTGTGTGCTCTTGATACTTAAATGAAAATATTTCTTGACAATACAAGCTATCCTACATCTATTATTTATGTTTAGAAAGAGCTGTATAACCTTTTGCTTTCAGTTGCTAAATTCACTAATCTTAAATAACATTATTTCCTTTTGAATTCTTGCTAGTTGCAAGTATAACTATAATTATATGTATCCTAACAATCGATTCTGACTTTGCCATTTATATATCCTATTTGTACTCTACTATTTTTATTATATTCATTTATTTTTAGGGTTTTTTGCAAGGCAATGGGGTTAAGTGGCTTGCCCAAGACCACACAACTAGGTAATTATTAAGTGTCTGAGGTCAGATTTAAACTCAGGTCCTCCTGACTCCAGAGCCAGTGCTCTATCCACTGTGCAACCTAGGCACCCTTGTACTCTATTATTTAATGAGCATGGTTCATATTGGGTTATATATTTTATTTCCTGCCTTCCTTCTTTCCTTCCCACCCCTTCCTTTCCTTGTTTCCTTCCTTCCTTCCTTTCCTTCCTTTCCTTTCTTCCTTCCTTCCTTCCTTCCTTCCTTCCTTCCTTCCTTCCTTCCTTCCTTCCTTCCTTCCTTCCTTCCTTCCTTCTCTCTCTCTCTCTCTCTCTCTCTCTCTCTCTCTCTTTCTGTTTCTATTTCCCCACCTTGCCCCCCTCTCCATCCTTCCAGACTGCCTGCCTTTCTCCCTCCTTGTCTTTTTCCTTCTATTAAGGACTTATTATGTGTTCATATCCCTTGTATAGTATCCTATGTATAATATCCCAGTATAGGGTATATGGAGATTAAAAAGAAATAGTCTTTGACCTTAAAGAATTCTGCGTATGTATTTATGCACATATATAAATATATGTATTATGTAATAACCTGATTATATTTTGTGAGGCTTTGAGTATATAGCAAGTCACAGAAATTTTTTGGGAGGCGAGATGGAGTGTTTTGCTCTTGTGACTTCATTGGTATAAGAAACTCACTAAACAAATGACAATCATTTGTACTTTATAGTCTCAGAGTCTAGGGAAAGTGAGAGATGAGATAGCCAGGTTGTGTCAGAGGTAAGACTTGAACCCAGGGCTTCCTAATCTGGTACTTTAGGGTTGTATAAAACAATGTTAATTTTATTCATTTTTTCCTGTCTCACTTATAGGCCACTTGTAGGACATCAAACATATAATGGACAATGGATGGAAAATAACGCCCAGTCTGACTGCCCTAAACTGATCTTGGGACTGATCTTTCTGTGTTCTTCTTTTGCTTGGCACTATGAAGATCGAGTCATAAAGTGAATTGGAAAGGAATAATCAGAAACACAGCTTTGCCCAATTTTAACCTTCAACAAAAGGCTTCAAACAGCTAGACAAGAAAAGGCATTTTCCACAAGGAACATGATACAGTATATGATCTATTTACAGTAGGATGTGAATGTTTGAGGTTATAAGGTTGTAATGGGAAGAGCATTTCTTCTTCTCCTTCTCTGCTATAGTATTTCAAACAGTGGATTAATATTTTTGGATCATATTCAACACGTACAAAATTCAAAGAGTGATGACCTAAGTCCCATCATCTATGGTTTCATTTAATAGGCTCTGGCTTTATTACTGAATTTTAAACTTTGTTATTTGTTGCCTTTTTGCTGTTTTTGCTGTAGAGTATATGGCAACCATTCTATCAGCAATTTCACTCCATTATTGATGTACTATTGTGCTTTCCTTTAATAAGCTGGTCTTATTTATATTTTAGACCTCTCACTGCTTACACTGTTAATCATGCACAAAACCCGTGAAGTGTACATTGTTTCAAATCTTTCTTGATCACCTCCAGCAGAAAAGAGATAAATTATGACCACATTTTTACACTAGTCAGTCCCTAGAGGCACAATATTCTCGTGCTGCAAGTTAGTGAACATAACAGCAATCCAAGAGAAAGAAAGGATCATTCTGCCTTTCTTATAGTTCTACAGTTTGGTGTTTCTATAATCATCCCTAAGAACTTCCCCAAGAATAAATTCACATTCTGCTTTTGTTCACTAGCTAGAAAATATTACTTTATATCTGTGCTTAAATATTAGTCTGCTCTGGAGTACATTGGGCAATTCTGAAGAATAGTCAGGAGACCTGGGTCTTAGGTGTTGCTATTCAACTAGCTGTGTAATGCTGGGAGAGTCAATCTATCTCTATGTAAAGTGAAGTGATTGGATAATCTCTCAGATTTGATTTCAGATGTTCCTTCTATTACTTATTAGCAGTTTGATATTTCAAAAGTCATATTCTTTGGGGTTTTCCTTATTTATTACAAACAAGATAGGTTGGATAGGTAATCTCTAAGCTTTTTAGGCTTCTATATCTAGGATCCTAACTTTTGGCTTGAATCCAGTGGTTCAGAAAGGAGGGGGAAAGATTGTCTCACTTTAAGAAAAACATTGGCCTGAAGCCTGTGAAAATTAAAGCTAGCATATGTTAACTCACCTCAA
Organism: Macrotis lagotis; assembly: GCF_037893015.1. Lineage (NCBI taxonomy): Eukaryota > Metazoa > Chordata > Mammalia > Peramelemorphia > Peramelidae > Macrotis > Macrotis lagotis. The sequence continues at coordinate 79,815,849 of NC_133665.1, forward strand.
CAAATTCAAATTCAGTTAACATATATTAAGAGTCTCCTGTATGCTGAGAACTATGCCAGAAGTTACAGAGAGATTCAGACAATTTCAAGTACAATAAATGAATTGGAGAAGGATCGCAATGGAAACATCTCTTTGGAACCTTCATGGGATTTTGTTCCATTTTCCATTTTCCCTTGTCTGTCTCTGCTTTGATCACAGAATGAAAAACACAACAAACAAACAAACAAACAGAAAGCAGATAAAGAGAGGCTCTTCTTGGGAAATTTTTCTGAGGGAGATTGGGGGAATTGTACTCTTGGGAGTGAACAATTGGTTCAAATTGTTAACTAAAGTGAGAGAGGGAGGTGTATTGTGGAATTTAGGGCAATTTTATTAATCTCTTTTTGCTGGTCAGAATAACTACAGAATGATGAAAAGATTCCTGAATTTGACATTGGAGAACCTGGATTCAAATTCTGTCTTTACCACAAAGTCACTTGACCTCTCTGATCCTCAGGTTAGTCAATTGTTAAATGAAAAATTTGAATTAAATGGTCTTCTTTCTCTAAAGCTATGATCCTATAATAGTGAATTTATCACGGTGATTATAGTACTTGACATTTTTCTTTTATTAATATTTGTGTTGTAAAATGACAATATATTCTTAATTTTATATAAATAAAATAAGAACAAGAAAAAATAGTCAAAGTTAAAGTTCTCTAGCAACTAAATTGGGATCAAGTTTCAACAACTTATCTAAACTTATTGTTGCATCATACCAATGTTCAGAAGTGCTGAAACATATCAAAGTGAGTATAGCCAGAAAATATCTATGTCTAGGAAGAGAATGGGGTTAATTTTACATAGATGGAAAAATAAAACATCCAAATTAAATAAAGAGAATTGAAATAGAAATAAGTAGTGATAATTATATTATTCTTGATTATAATAAGTAGTAGCAGCATGAGCAGCAGCACCATCAGTAGCAGGAGCAACAGTATCAGCAGAAGGAGTAGTAGTAGTTGTGGTTTTAGTGGTTGTATAATAGTTGTTGCAGTAGTGCTGATAGAGTGATATCTGTAATACTTGTGGTATCACCAATAACCCAAATAAGTTTAGCCTTCATTAAGACTACGGAAAGTCAGGATATCACTGTATTAATTAACCAGCAAAAGAGTGCTATAGCTGAATTGTCCATGAAGTGATACTATACCTGAATTACTGTCTATGTATTATCTGAACCTTTTGAGACTTATTCATAGTTTATCTTGAAGTCTGTATATCTCTCTTCAATTCAACAAATACTTTCTGAGTGTCTTTTACAAGCATTGATTTGTTTGGTATTGTCTGAGGGATTGGAGGTTGAAAGTCAAGAGAATAAAAAGTATATATTGAACTATAAGGAAGACAAGACAGAGTATCTATGGGGTAAGAACATACAAACTGCTTCAACAGTCATAATTATGGCACCAGCTTTCTTCTCTGACTCTGCCTATGGGAATCAAATAAAAGCAGAACAAACTCAGGCATCTGGATTGGTATTTCCTACACTGGTATTTGTATCATAGAACTCAATATGTCAACAGAAAGGAGAGGAAAAGGAAGAAAAGCAGGTTAGCTTTCAAAGGGGTTCTGGGAATCACTTGTGATTTTCATCACGTGTTTGTGTCATCTTGTTTTGTGTGTTTCCTTGGAGAAAATCTCATTACTTTCAATGTTATAAGGTCCTGAAGTCCTAAGCATAGCTTATACCAAAGCCTTTGCCTATGATATTTAGCAATATTTTCTGAGTCCTTACATATTTTCTTTTTTTAGAAACAGAGTATTTTTATAAATAGAATAGATTAAGCTATTGTAAGTATTTTAAAGAGATTTTATATTACTGCTTTTAGAAGCATGCATTTTAAAACTAACAGGGCACACCACCAATATCATAAAGAAAAAGAATCAATCTTAAACAGTTTAGCTATATATGTGTTTCTGATTATGTGATTATGTGATTTAGATATATATGTGATTCTGATTATGTGATTATGTGACTACTGAAACACAAAATACAACACATTTATACTTTTGAGTTGGAGGGTGATTATTAAAGAAGTACATCTTTGAGCATCTAAGTGTTCTCTCCTTTCTAGAACTTAAAACACCTCAGCTCCAGAATGGATGCTGACACCTTCCTTTTTACCTCCTTCCTAGGTTATACCAAACTCAGTGATAATGTTACATAAAGAGTTCATGCTTTAGAGATATAGATTTATCTATAGGGCTCAGGTGAGTGAGGGCTTTCCCTATAAAGAAAGTCTTCCCCTATAAAGAAAGAGGATATAAGGACTTCCTATAAAATTTAGTTCTTTGCACAAATACCTAACACAATAAAGTGTGACATTTTCCAGTCGAGAAAGACCCATTGGTGATGTAGTGGAAAAACCATTTGGTTTGAAATCAGATGACTTGTTTTGGAATCAAGACTATGAAATTTCCTACCTATGTGTCCCTGCACAAGTCACTTAACCTATCTTGCTTCAGCTTCCTTATCTGTAAAATGCAGATTACAATATCACCTCCATTGCAGAGTTTGCCAGGATAAAATGAGATCATTGTAAAAACACAGTGTCTGTAAGGACTATATAAATGTTTCTTACTATTATTATTTATTCTCTTAAGTTTAAAGTTAAAATAGTTTTGTGGAAAAACTCCATTCTTTTTTAAAATCTCTGTCTTCAAATTCTCTCCAATCAAAGGAAAACAGCATCTTCAGCTTCTTTCTAGTCATCACTGTGAAGAATTTTTTTTCAAAGTGACAGTTACAAAGGTCATTTGCACAACATTCAGTTTGGATCTTTACAATAATGATAACTTCAATAAGATTATACTAGTATTATACTTCAAGGAACATTCAAGGTTAAGTAGACTTTTGATTTGAACTGTAAACTGTAAACTGAACTGTAAACTTATACCATTGTTTCTATGGGAGAAAGAAATTTTCTGATATCTGACTTTCAAAATAAAATTTAAGAAATTATTGTGGTAATGAACAGTAAAAATGAACAATATTTGGTAAATAGTAATACATTTAATAAACCCAATGTGCTTGAGTAAAGGCTTATTGTTCAAAAATCTTTACTAATATCTCATCTCATACATCAAGATAAGTTCCCAAATATATAAATGATCTATATAAGCATGTGATATCATAAACAAATTGGCAAAGCAAGAAAAGGAAATGACATTTTGCAATTATACATAGGGGGAAGGAGTTCATGATCAAACAAGGGATAGAGATGATCTCATAAGATAAAATAGACATTTTTGTTTATATATAATTTAAAAGTTTTTGCACAATGTAATTAAAATTACAAGAAAAACAAATCTTTACAGTAAGTTTCTCTGAAAAAAAGTCTCTTATCTAAGCTATATAAGGAACTGTTTCAAATATATAAAAATTAGAGTTATTCTAGATCAATGGTCAAAGATAGGATCCAAACTATTAATAGCCAAATTTTAAAAAAATGCTCCAAATCACTGCTAATTAAAATAGAAAATTGCAATTGCTGGAGGGGGTCAGGATAATAGTTGCACCAATGTACTGCAGTGGACCTTGGAAATCGTTCAAACAATCTGGACAGCGATTTGGAAATAGACCCTAAAATTCAATATACTCTATATACCTTTTAAACCCATGATACTACTAGGTCCATAGTTTCAAAGAGATCAGAGAGAGAGGAAGAAGACCCATACTTACAAAGATATATAGAAGCTCTTTTTTTCTAACATGAAAGAAATGGAAATTGGGGGGGAGACCCATCAATTGGGAAATAGCTAAACTGATTATGATACATTACTGTATTAGAATATCACTACATAGTAAAATTGGACAAAATAAATAATTTCAAAGAAACATGGAATGACTTACAAGATGTGATGCAGAATTAAGTGAATGGATTCCAGAAGAAATATTACATAAGCACAACAAAACTGAAACAATAACAACAAAAATTTTAAAGGAGCTACAAACTCAGATCAATGCAATGACCAATCATAATTCCAGAGAACCCACAAAGAAGCATGGTACTCACCTCCTGACAAAGAGATAGTGAATTCTAGATGCAAAATGAGATATATTTTCAGACATGGACAATGTGGAAATTCGTTTTTTAGAACTATGCATATGTGTTACAAGGATTTGTTTTTCTTTATTCTTTTTATGACAAGGGTCATAGGAATAGAGTTGTCAAGAAAAATAAAATATAATTATAGCTAATATTCATATAACATTTTTGACATGGTAAGTATGGTTAAAATGCTTTCTGGTTATAACTTCATTTGATCCTCATGGCAATGCTGAAAGATAGGTGATTTATTTTCACTTTTTACAAATGAGGAAACTGAGGATAAGGAACTTGCCCAGCATACAGAGTGTTTGAGTAGGAGTTTGAACTCTTGTCTTCTTGATTCCAGGATCGGGTTATTAGCCACTGAAGCACTGAGAGAGTTGTTGAGTTTTTTTTTTCCTTGCAATTGAAAAATTTTTTTTGTTTTTAATTCAAAGAAGAGAATAGAAAACAGGTCAGAGGAAAACATAGGACAGAAGGAAAGTTTTGAAGGTCACTGTTGAATTTTTATATACTTAAAAAGGGAAATAGGCTATATGTAATAGTCAATGTTTTATATACAATTCTCTTTTTATGTTCTATTAAATGCTTATTTTATTGATATTTGTTAAGTCCAGAAAAATAAGAACAAAAACAAAAACAAAGGCATAGCAATATTTAAAACATAGCCTGTTCCTAACATTGGAAATAATATTCTATAGAAAATTAATTAATTGCTAGTCTTCATTCTCTCAAGTACACAGGTTGAATAGGTACTGTCATTGAGACAACATGTATATGAACAGTCACAACCTGGCACCTTAATGGCAGCTTGGCATAGTAAATAAATTCATCTTTGGAATCAGGATGATCTAGGTAAAAGTTCAATCTCTGACAAATAGTTTATTTGATTGTAGGCAATCATTTAATTTCTTAGTGGCTCAAGGAACTTTCTCAAACTATAATTGGCAAAATTCTGGCAGATATTATTAATAGAGGAAATTGAATATGTGAATGAAATCACAAGTCCAGTCCAGAAACATCCTGAAGTATATATACCTTTTAAGGTTGTTATGAATATTAATGGGATAATATAATTGCAATGAAAATAGAGGCTAGGGTTGACTGATAAATGTTCAGTTTTTGTCTCATATTCAGTATACCCAACCTGATGCAGACCCTTTGTTTAAAGACTGCATCATGCTTCTTGTACCATGTGGAGAAGAGAAACTTTTCAAATAGCTGCTGTAAAATGCATACAAAAAAGGACTAATCAGTTGATTTTTTACCCCCCCCCCCAGCTACAATATAGGGAAGAAATACTCCAAGCTTGTGTGGGGTAAGATTCCTAGGGCTTTAACTCCTATCCCAGGTGGACAGACATATGATCAGTGAATATGCAAGTCTCTTCTTTAGCTTTTTTGCATTTGTTCTTTCTCTCTCTTAGATGAAAGAGAATCAGAACACTATTGTTCTATTAGAAACCAGGAGAAATGGAAATTTAGGGAAGCATGGAAGAATTTCCATGAACTGATGTTGAGCGAGATGAGCAGAACAAGAGAAACATGATCAACCTTGATGGACTCGCTCATTCCATCAGTGCAACAGTCAGGCACAATTTGGGGCTGTCTGCAATGGAGAATACCATCTGTATCCAGAGAAAGAATTGTGGAGTTTAAAAAAAAAAACAAAGACTATTACGTTTAATTTAGGGGGGGGGGACGCTATCTTATTATGTAATTTGCTATCTCTTATACTTTATTTTTCTTCCTTAAGGATATTATTTCTCTCTCTTCACATTCAACTTAGATCAATGTATACCATGGAAACAATGTAAAGACTAACAGACTGCCCTAGGATGGGGGAGGGAAGCAAGATTAGGGGGAAAATTGTAAAACTCAAAATAAATAAAATCTTTAAAAGAAAAAGAAAGAGAATCAGATTAGGTTAAGATCCTAGGAACTTTGAAAGTGGAAAAAAAAGTGAGCCACCAGAGTTCTTGGAGTTGGAGTCCATGAGAGACTTTTCAGATAGTCAAGTAAATTTAGGTTCCTTTCTATGTAAGTGATTCGTAACATTGGAGAGAAAGCTCTCAAGGTCAAAAGTCTCATAGCAGCTGTTCAAGTTTGATCCCATTCTTCCTAAAGACTAAGATGGTATAGAAGGGAGTGTCCTCCTGGCATTGAGGGAAACAAGTTTGTGCTTCTATCTTTTCAGAAATTATCCTTTGTAACAATTAATTAGTACTAGAGGGAAAATACCAAAATTAAAGAAGAAATCCCTCACCTACCCTTAGGAGTAATCCTTGGATCCTGAAAAGTGAAGGGCAGTCCTTCTCTGAGGGATGTTATTTCTTAGAGTAGAATTTGGGGTAAGGGCTAGAGTATTTTTAAAGTTTTTTTTTAGTATCTTATTTTCCCTCAGTTAAAAAAAATTACCATTTGTTTTTAAAACTTTGTGTTCCAAATTCTCTCCCTTCCTCAATCCCCATCCCCACCCTTTCATTGAGAAGACAAGCAATTTGGTACAAGCTACATATGTGTAGTCATGCAAAACATTGCCATAATAGTCATGTTGTGAAAGAAAATATAGAACCAAAAAGCCCTCAAGAAAAATAGAGCAAAAAAACGTGTTTCAAACTGTATTCAGACATCATAAGTTCTTTGGGGATGGATAAATTTTTCATCATAAGTCCTTGAGTTCTCTTGGATCATTGTATTGCTGAGAATAGCTAAGTCATTCACAGCTGATCATCTTTATTATCAGTGTTACTTTGTACACAATACATTTTACTTTGCATTAATTCATGTAAATCTTTGTGGGTTTTTCTGAGAGAATCTTGCTCAGCATTTCTTATAGCATAATTTCCACAATTTATTCAACTATTCCCAAATTGATGGGTATCCCTTCAATATCCAATTCTTTATGGCAAAAGTATTTTTAAAACTTAAATTCTACATAAATTTCAACTATGTCCTGGCCAATGTCAGAGTCAGGAGCTTAACTGGCAATGCTAGCTACATAAATCTGGGAAAGTCAGTCCTTAGGATCCTGAGTTTTGAAGTTATAGATAAGTTATGGACCTGCATGAGTCAAGGAATTTTTTATACTGATAAAAGCAGATCCAGACAAAACAAACAAAACCCCCTTCATTCTGTTGTTTCAGATAAAATTTCAGATATTTCAGATAAAATTTTTAGAGCAGGAGTCTCAAACACAGGTCACAGGTCACAGGTGAACCATATTAAAAATACAATTGGAAGATTATTAATGAAAAATATTACTAAATAAACAATATAACATAGGTAATGCTAACTTGAGATTTTCTAAGCCAATAAACAACCTACAGGAATACTTATATATGATTTAGTGGATTCCTTTTTGAGTTTGACTTCAGTGATCTAGAGAAAGCAATCAACTGCTATACTGTTGATGTTACATTCAAAACCTGGTGAAGGATAGAAAACTTCATACTTAAAAAAATCACATATAGCCAAAATAGCTACAAAAATATCCTAAATCCACCTTCCAAGTTTATAACCTACCCCAATTATCTTTCCTCAATTTTGGTTCTGAATCTCCATCTACCTGTATATCCACCTAGATTACTACAACCACAAATTCAGTATGTAAAAAACCGAATACATCTACTATTCTAAACCATCCCCCTTCTCAAATACTCTACTTTTGTCACTATCACCACATTCTCCTGGTCTCCTAGGCATAAAACTGAGTAAACTCTGACTTTTTCCTCTCCTTTACCCCAACATCTAATCAGTTTTATTGATTCCACTTTGACAATATCTCTTATTCTTGTTGGTTTTTCTCCATTCATCCTATCATTTCCTTACTTCAATCACTTATTACATCATACCTCTTCTATTCTGTTGAAATTACTCTGCAGTCTTTTCAGGGTAGAGTCAAGATATAGAGGTAGAGAAAGCACTTAGCCTAGCTCTTTCTACATTCCCCTCCAAACAACTTTAAAATAGTGCCTTAAGTAGAATTCTGGAGCAGTAGAACCAACAAAAGAGCAAGGTGAGATCTTTGAACCCCACACAATTTGGAAGGTTAAAAGAAGAAATATGTAGTATAGGGGTGGAGTCTGACATGAAGACCATGTGGGTGAAACATCAGGAGTGGGACTAGGTGGTGGTGACAGCAACAGTTTTGTGGGTTATAAGAAATGATGAGCTGGATGCTTTCAGAAAAAGCTGAAAAGATTTACATGAATAGATGTTAAGTGAAGTGAGGAGAACCAGGAGACCTTTGTACACAGTATCAATAATATTGAAAGGATTATCAACTGTGAAAGGATTATCAACTGTGAAAGCTACTCTGATAAGATAGTGATTCAAAGTCCAAAGGACTCATGATGAAAAATGCTTTTCATTTCTAGAAAGAGACTGATAAATTTTGAATGCTGATTGAAAGATTTTTTCTTTTGCAACATGGTTAATATGTTTTTCATGATTTCACATGTTTAATCACTATCAATTTGCTTATTTCCTTAAGGAAGATTAAGATGGAAGAAAGGAGAAAATTTTGAGCTCAGCATTTTAAAAAATGAAACCTAAAAATTATTTAAATTGTAAAATATTTATTAAAATAAATAAAAATATATATCATTCAAAAAGAAAATATCCTTGTAACTACTCTCTTTCTTTTTCATTCTATCCATCATACAAAATGTCAAAATAATTCTCTCTCTCTTTTCTTCTTAAAAAAATTAGTGATCTTCTCTTCCCTATACCAAAATATATCATCTTAACTTGGTTAGGTTCTCCACAATTTGATGCTCCTTTCCAGACTAATTTCACTGACTGGCACTGACAAATTGCTATCTAGGCTTCCAGGGGTAACCCTATGGGTGATTTTTTTTCACAAATATTATGGCTAATAAGTCCCCACTATTGTACTTCCCAATCAGTAAGTATAATCATTTAGCATTTAAAAAAATCATTTATTCTAATTGCATAACAAGAAGATCAGATATAAAGAATTTCTTCACAATGACATGGGGTATATTTTCCCACAGACACATAATTGGGGAGAAAAGAGGGAATGTACATTTAATTGCATTGTTGGGAATACATATGGCTAAATAAACTAAGAACTCCAAAACTTCAGAGTGTAATATCTTTTCTTCTTCTGCAGAGTTTTTTACTGTGGGATGGTGTATCATTATCAATTATAGAAGTCAATCATCCATCACTGATATTGTTGAAGGAGCACATATGTTTTGTTTTTCTAAGTAAACTAGGTTAGGCCTGAGAAAGTTGAAATTAGTGTCTTGTGGGAAAGAAAAATTAAACAGGAGCTTCTTGGGTCAATATAAGGTAGATTAAAGATTAATAATAAAATTATTGAATAGTACTAAGTCTTGTTAAGATTATATATTTGAAGGGAACCAATTTCATGAACTTTTCCAGCAGCTAAATCTCAATAGCACAAAAGTAGAAGAAGGGCAAGTAAAGAGTGATATTTATTAATGATTAGAAATTGGTAGAATGAATAAGGTGGTACAAAAAAGTATGGCTACATGCCCCCAAAATGGCCCCAAAATGATAAAAAAGTGTCATATCAATAAAATAAATTGTGATTTCTGTCATCGTTTTCAAAAATGCTTTTCCAGGTGTTATAGTCAAATTTGTATAAAGAAAGAAATGAAACCAAAACCTAATTGTAGAATGTGAGGATGGGGAGACGAAAAGAGGACTGGAATTTGAAATAGGGGTTGGGGAGGGGGTGAAATATGTGTGACAAAGTAGGTGTGAGAAAGTGAGAAAGGTGGAAGGATAAAATATTGTCAAGGAGGAAATGGAGTAATACCAAGTGATATAAGTTGTGGTTTTTCTTGTGGACAGATTCAATAGAATTGGGGATTTAAGTCCCTGGAGTAGAGAAGAAGAAAAATCATTGAAAATAATTTATTAAAAAAAAAAGAATTCTGTGGTATTAGAAAAAAGAATTTAAACCCCAATTATTTGTCAAGCATGTGCCATGTAAAAGGCATTGTCACAATAACTGATACTGAAAAGCATAGTGGTAACACTTCTGACCTCAAGGATCTTATAATTTTATTAGTGGAAATAAGATATAAGCACCTGAGAAGTTAATTGATAGCAGAAGAAGTGCAGAACAATTCAATACAATAATAGATGACATAGTGCATGATTAATTGCCAAATAAATGGCCCAGATTATAACTGCTGTAGGAGTTCAATAGCAGATCTTTGTAGCCTGGAAATTTATATTGAAGAGAAATGACTCTTGTTGGACTATGAAGGATGGTTAGTATTTGAATAGTTGTTGAGATAAGAGAGGACCCTCATATGCTCAGGCATAAGATCATGCAATGGAAAACTGTAAAAAAGTGAAACAGGTTGGGTTTTCCCTAGTATTCCACTTTGCAATATATCTACCATCTTAAATAGTAATTGAAACTGTTTATTTCACAGGGAATAGCATCATTTCTTTCAACAAATCCAATTTTTTTTCTTATGTAAGACATCTGATTATAGATTGTCTTTCTACTCTAAATTCCAACAAAACAGAAAGATTATGGTTCATTCATTCTTTCAGTAATACTTCAAGGATGTTTCATTTCAATATTGTGAGTCTGCAGCCAATCTGGTGATAAGACCTTCTAAATGAAGCAAAATTGATGCATAATCAAAATATTAGTAGTCCATCTCTACGCTCATATTCAAATACTGACTCCATACTGAGATTCCTTTCAGTTTGGTAGAATCTTCCAAATCTTGCACTTAGTTGTAAGTTTCTCTTTCTTTACTCTCATCTCAGTTAGACAAGTTTTCTAGGATCCCCCTTCCACTATATCTCATTCGACATCCATTGAGAATATTCAACACATTCAATTCAGTTTAAAAATAGTTTATGCACATGTGCTTTTTTAAGGTACTCTGCCAGCTTTTTTAGAACTCTGACGAAGCATTAAAGTAAGTCCTTAAACAAGTAGGACTTTTGCTCCATTGCAATTATGTTCTTTCAAATTAAATTCAAACTAAAGATAGATTAGGGTTAGGGACTGGGCTTGTGATATTTTTTTTAATTATAGAGAGCCATATTTTGTCTCTCTCAACTTTCTTATTCCAACTGAAAAAGAAAAAAAAAGAAAATCTTGACAACAAATAAGCATAGTGAAATAAACCAATTTTCCAAATTTAAATTGGCCATGTTCAAGAAGCATATGTGTCAAACACTTCTCTATCAAAATGTAGGAAACATTTTATTATGAGTCACAGTAGGCATGGTTGGACATTGTATTGATCAGGGTTCTTAACTCTTTTAAAGCTGTTTGTCTTTACAATATTGCTGTTCTAGTTTAAATAATTCCCCTGATACTTCTTACTTCATTCTTAATCACTTCATACAAGTCTTTCCTAGTTTCTCTAAAACTATCCCTTTCATAATTTCTTAGTACACAAAAATATTCCATTATATTCATAATCAATAATTTGTTCATCCATTCCTCAACTGATGGTCACTTGTGATCTCATTGAAACAAAGAACTCCTTGGTAGAAATAGACAAACAAAAAGCAAACAAAACTGACACCAACACATAGAATTTTAGAGAGTTATCTAGGAGACTTAAAAGTCAAATGATTTATAAACAATTGCACAGTCAATAGGTGTCAAAGGTTGAAATCTGAACTCATGTTCTTCTGGATTCAAAGCTGATTCTCTATCTATTAGCAGCCAAATTGCTAGCACTGCATTATTTATGGATTTTATATTCAGGATTTGCCCAACCCTTCATTATGGTTGCATGTGATTTGCATTTTAAAGTATCTACTTCAACTATTAACTTTTATTCTCTGCAGTCTAGTGATAAAATATGATTTTTATTATAAGCCCATTAAATGAATTGGATTTTTTTCATTTCTCTATTTTTGTTTTATGTGTGTATGTTGGGGTTTTTTGTTTCTTTGTTTTGTTTTTGCTGTGCCTTCCACAATAGGAAAGGCTTAATGTTTGTTGAATTAAATAGAATCTCAGAAATGAGGAGTAGATGCTCTTTAATGGTCCCTTCCAACTCCAAAATACTATATGATTTCTTTGATCGCTGTAACAACAAAAGAATGGTGGCTGCAGGCCAAACATTATTTAGGAAAGAAAAATCTATTTTCACCTACTGCTTTCAACTCCCAAGTACTGACAAATATATGCTTAAGAATACCTGGAATCCCTAAGCTGTATAAAATAATCCTCTTTCCATGTTTCTGTTTCTATGTAGAAAAATTAAAAATTAAATGCTATAAAAATGGAAGGCTGATCATTTTTAATAATCTATTTTGGATAGAATGGCTTAAAGAAGTATTATCTAGAGTAGGACACTGACTCCAAAGTGCATAGAATCAATTAATCACAGACTGGAGAGGTTATGTTGCCTCCTATTCTCCCTATGATCATCCCTTTTGAACCTTGTCTCAAATGCAATCACATCCACCCCTTTCCCCTCTCTCTTCTATAAAAACTTCCAACCTTACTTTCTGGAATCACACTTTACCTTCTCAGGGCAATTATAATCTAATTGTTACTGGGGCCAACTACAGCAACAGTTGTATTGGTATCATTGGGAAAATTACTTTGTACTTTCCTCCCACAAAAAACAAAAGAAAACAAAAACAAAAACAAAAAATAACCTTTGGGAAGGTGAAGACTATGTTCAACAAGCATTTATTAAGCACATGCCAGTCAATAAACATTTATTAAGTGCCTACTTGGTACCGGGCACTACATTAAGTGTTGGGAAGAAAGATAAAATTTCCTGCTCTCAAGAAGCTCATAGTCTAATGGAGGAGATCACATGCAAGGAATTATGTACAGGCAGAAACAATTAAAAGAGTAAAGACTCTTTAGGGGAATTGATAAAGACTTCCCATAAAATGTAGTATTTTTGTTGAGTCTTGGGTGGGAGTGATATAAAAACAAACAGAAAGATAGTACCTGTCCTCAATGAGAGAAGACAAAGCAGGAAAAAAATGTATTTCAGATGGGGTTGGAGAAAGGAACTATGTAGGTCTTGGTCCAGAAAGTCCAGAGTACAGCCATAAAGGAATGAGGTGATTGGTAAAAGTCCTACCTCCCCAATTTTTTTTTGGACAAATTGGGATATTCAGGATGAACAAGAAAGATACTATTACATTATTTTTCCCCAAAAGACTTTCTCTCAAGAATTTCCCTATTATTGTCATACATGTACACCTACAATCACCAGGTTCATAACCTTGATGTCATAGTTGACTCTTCTTTCTCCTCCCCTTCAGAGACTTATTGCAGTTTTATTGTTTCTCCCTCCACAACCTCTTTTACTTTCCTCTCCATACAACCACCACCCATATCCCATCTTACCTGGTCTGTTTCAATAGACTCCTATTGCTCTTCCAACCTAAAATGTCTTCCTTCTCCAAATCTTCTTTGCAAACTGCCAAGATAATTTTTTAATGAAAACACAGGTCTGATGTTAATGTTCTATCCACTGAGATCTAGTGGCTCCCTATTTCAGCAAAAGCAATTATTTTGAGTTCCATCCTTTAAAGTTTTCTGGTTTTGTGTTTTACTAACACAGTAGTTCATGTAGAGTAATCTACAATAATGTACTAATATCTATTCTAGTTCACTCTCTGGTCTACTTCATATACCTTGCCCCATCAGTTGCCTTGCCCAGCTAAGAATGACTGCTCCCTGAGAGGTCCTCTTTGATTGGTGAGTCCTTGACCAGGATAGCCATATTTTTGAAGACTCTCAACCTCTGTTAATTTCCTACTCACTCTCCTGTCTTCCACAATCACATCAGCTGCCTCAATCTTTCTCACCTATACCTGGCCCTCACTCTCTACCCTCTTTTCTCCTTTATGTTTTGTCCTTTCCCATTAGAATGTAAGCTTCCTGAGAGTGTCATTTATCTTGTTATCTCAGTTTTCTATTCTTGTGATTCCTGGAGCATAGTAAGCAATTAATAAGTGCTCTATCATCTATATCTGATCTCTAGCATTTGCCACTATTATCTGTCTCCATCTATATAACCTTTATCATCTATTACTTTTTTGGCTCTATCATCTATCTCAATCATCTAACTCTGTCTCTATTTAACTGTAATAATCTTTACATCAATCATTTGTCTCTATCATCTAAGTCTTGTCTCCAATGATATAATCTATCTATCTCTACCATTTTATCTTTGGGTTTTTTTAGGTGATAGGTGTACCAAAAGAGTTTGTAGACTTTGGTTTTAGGAGACAATGGAATGTTATGGTCTTCTTTTCTCCCACTTTAACCAGTAATACTTTGTATTTTCCTCGCAGTTCTTTGCAGCTGCTATCCATGAGCTCTTTCCTTATTGCCCATCATCCCTTTTCTTGCTCCAGGCTTTTGTCTTTCCACAACCTTCTTTAGAAACCTTGGGGCAGAAATACAAGGGGCACTAAGGCTTTTGGGGGAAATGTAAATTCTTTGCCCCTCAGAGTCTTGCTTTCTTTCTTATCAGTAGAGTGTATTAGAGGACTGAATCAGTGACATAGCACCATCAAGACAAGATGGGTTCAGAGCAGTTTCTGTTCCCAGGCCCTGGGCTCACAGGGGTGGGAATTTCTGAAGAGGGGGCACTTGGGGAGGTGGGGGGAGGGAAGAGGAGCATTAAGAAACAGATGCTCTGGGTCTCTGAAGGGAAGCTGCTCTAATCAGTGTACAGCAGTCTCTCAGACAAGCCACAGCTTTAGAGAACAGAAAAAACAAAAAACACAGTCTCTTAGTCCAGTGCCTAAATGTAAGAGGATTGCTTTAAGTGCGGGTGCAAGACTGGAGCTCACGAAAAATATTATTCAGGTTTAAAATAAAGCATTGTTTAGGTTTTAATGAAGGCAACTGAATTTTCACAACAGAAGTTCTGTTCCTGGATTTTTCCCCTCTCCACATTCAGTTGCTCTGCCCCTGCACCTGCTTCCAGTTTTGGCTTCCCAGCACCAATGCTCACAGAGACATCAGCTGGCAGTGGCAAACTGCTAAAGGGTTCCCTGCAATGCAGGCTTTGCTAATGCCAACCATTTATCCAATGGTGCATGCCGTTTTAACACAATCTCTCTCTCTCTCTCTCTCTCTCTCTCTCTCTCTCTCTCTC
The DNA here is from genome assembly GCF_037893015.1 of Macrotis lagotis. Lineage (NCBI taxonomy): Eukaryota > Metazoa > Chordata > Mammalia > Peramelemorphia > Peramelidae > Macrotis > Macrotis lagotis. The sequence continues at coordinate 79,831,065 of NC_133665.1, forward strand.
TCTCTCTCTCTCTCTCTCTCCCCTTTGCCCTCTTTCCTTCACTCTTTCCTTCTCTCCATCTCTCTTGCTCTTGGTCTCTCTTGCTCTTGGTCTCTCTCTGTCTCTCTATCTGTCTGTCTGTCTCCCCCCACTTTCTCTAGTTTCACTTCCAAATGACAATATATGATTCAAGCAGGACATTGCTTTGAGTAAACCATAAGTATATGGGACCTTCGATTTTCTGTCTTTATAATATTTTGACCCAAAGAAGGTTGTGGAGAATTTAGACTACAATACTATTTCTTCTGCTCCATAAAGATCTATTGGCCCACAGGCTCATTTCTTTCTCCTCAGCAGATGGTGGGATAGTTTCTTGAGGTCTCTTTGACTTGAAACAGCCTTTTTTGTTGTTGCAGTTATACACTGAGAGCCAGTTGCCCCAAATACAATGAACAAAGCATCCACATTTTAATTTAAGCTGAGCCCCAATAGAGAAATACTGATTTAGGGGTGGGGGTAATGAGTGGAGAGGGAAGATAGAAAGAAGCACTGGAACTTGAGTGTTCAAAGGCTTTGCAGTCTCAAAAGAAATGAAGTTCTCCCACCCCCCCAATCTCTCCATTCATTGTAGCATTTCAGGCTGTACACAGAGAAAGTGAGAAAGATCTGTGAGAAATTCAACATATATTTATTTTTCTTGGAAATTAGAGAATATCTTCACAGTGTACACTCTGAAGGGCTTTTGTTTTGTTTTGTTGTGTTTTTAATGATCTAAACCATCTGGGGAGTTGATAAAAGAATGTGATTTTTTCACAAGCTGAGCTAGTACAGCCTATTGCTAAATCCCAAACCTTTATACAGCCTGCAGATAAAACCAGGGTGGGAGGACTTCCCTTCCTCTTAAAAAATTCTAGGATTCTATGGTTTAGTGCTTTGTCAACTCCTCTTAGTAGTAGTGGGTAGGTTTGGGGGAAGAAAAGGCTGAAGGTAATTTGATCTGGTCAGAGTTTCAGAAGAATCCAGAAAAATTACTTTTCTCAAATTGGTAAAGTACAAATGTCATGGAAATAAGGTATTAGTTGGAGCAGAAAGAGGAAAGGGCAAAAATCCATGTGGTTCAAGATTCTCTGAACCTTCCTATAGTAACTTTTTACTTTATTAAATGATTTAGTATTTGAAAGCATTTCTTAACCAACCAGCTCTCTTATCTTAAGTCAACAAGGGATCAAGCAGAAACATATCAATGGTCAGGGCAGGTATCAACATAGGGATCCTTAATCCTCACCCCAGGCATGGAGACATCCATCTTGCTTATAACCTGGTTCTCTAGGCAGAGGGTTGACAATTGTCCAATTCACATTGTCAAGTTTTCTATTGTTGGTCTAAGACCATGTGATTAAGTTAAATTTTGAGAAATTTGACTCTGAGAAAATAATAAATTTACTGAGGATGTCACAAAGCAGATTATTTTTTCCTCAGTTACATTTCATCTTGAGGACTTCTACTATGCTCCTCAGAAAATCAGAAGGGAAACTGGGTTTCTTTGAACTCCAAAAGCATGAACTAAATGAAGCAAAGAGTCTACTTTGGGGAAATTATTTACATTTTTATGTTATACAACATCCTATAAGTTCTCTGCTGCTCCATAATTCTTAACTGGATGAAGGAGAAAGGCACAATTAACTTTCTTCCAGGATCTTTGCTAGGAATTAAGATTCTGTACCTAGTGAATTTCTAGCAATTATTTTTCTCTCTGAACCCTTGCCCATATCAATTCAACCAAACAGCAAGTAAGAATTTGGTTGGATGCCTACTATGGGCTTAGGGTTCTGTTGTACCTACTCTAATAGGGAATAGACAAGTTGTATCAAGAATGCTACCATAATCTTTCCATCAAGAATTCCTAGAGCATTAAATCACTGGATTATCTTTTAAGAATAGCATGATTTGACTAGCTTGAGCCTGAAGAAATCTCTCCATTGTCTAGAATCAAGAAAGTGATATCAACCAATGTATTCTTCCTTGCTCTGACCAAAATGAAAAGTGTTCAGTTCCTGGAATCATGTTTTAGAAAGAATATTGCAAAAATGAACCATGTTGAGTGAGCCATCAGGATGCTAAGAGAATTGGAGGTTGTCCCCATATAAAGATGAATAAGAGAAAGTGGGAATGTTTAGTTTTAGATTGGGGAAACTTTCAGGGTAGACATGTTAACTGTCATTAAGTATTGGAAGGTATGGCATGCAGGAGATGGATTAGGCTTTCCCTACTTGCCAAGAAAGGGAAAAAAATAGAAGCAAGAAGTAGGAGTTGTAGAAAAATGCATTTTAGCTCAATGAAATAGGAGAACAAAATAAAAAAAAAAAACAGGACAGCCAGGTGGCATAGTGCATAGAACATTGATCCTGGAGTCAGGAGAACCTGAGTTCAAATCCAACCTCAAACAGTTAATAATTGCCTAGTTGTGTGATTTTGGGCAAGTCACTTTGCCTTGCAAAACCCATAAACAAATAAATAAACAAACAAACAAACAAACAAACAAATAAATAAACAAATCAAGAAAGAAAGAAAGGAAAGAAAGAAAGAAGGAAAGAAAGAAAGAAAGAAAGAAAGAAAGAAAGAAAGAAAGAAAGACAGCCTTTCCAATGATTAGATTTTTCCACAAATGTAATAAGCTGACTTGAAATTAGTCACATTCTCCATTACATGAAGTCTTCAAGGGAAAGCTGGATGACTGTTTTCAAAGCTATAAAAAAGAATTCTTGTTTAATTGTAGACTAGATTAGGTAACCTAAGATATGGTGAAAGAATCTTCCAAAACAAAGATTCTGTGATTCTGATATTCTGAGTTGACATCAACTCTTATTTGCAAGCATACAGGCCAAATTCATTCTCCCCAAAGAACTATATGTTATACAAATACTCAAATTTCTCCAAAAGTTCTGCAACCAGCATTTTCATGTCATTGACAGTCCCCAAAGAAAGATTCACCACATCATGGACACATCAGGTTGATACTGATATGTTTACTCTTCAAAAGTCTTGGGTTTTTTGGTTTGTTTGTTTTTTGCTTTTTTAATTAAACTGAACATCTGTAAGTAGGGGTGGTTCCCTGCTATCTCAGGTCTAGCTCAAACTATGTCTATGCATCCAGGGTATAAATACTTGATCTATTCTTGCAGCTTACTTATCTGAAGTCTGTTTCCTAGGTCTAGTCATGTCTTGTGGCGTACAAAGATGTTTACTGACACCACTAGGTATTTGAAAATTATAAACCATTTTTATCCCCCCAGATGTATTCTTTTCTCCTTTAGGTGAAGGACTGGGAGGGTGGGTAAGGGTTTCACTTTTGGGCTCAAGAGGCTTCTTGGAGGTAATTATTAGCTGTGTGACCTAGAGCAAGCCACCTAACTCTTCTAAATCTCAGATTCTTCTTCTGTAAGATGGTGATGTGTTTCTCCTAAGAACAACCTCAGAGTATTAATATGAGGAAACTGCTGTGAATAATTTCTACTTCAGAAGTTTGCTGAGCTATTCTTATCTTCCAGAGAAAACCATTTATGATACATAGAAGAGACAGGGAGAGTCTTCCCTTATCAAGTCAAGAATTTGCTCTTATAGTTCAATCTCTCCCCTTAGATTCAAATGCTCCTTACCACCATTTCCGTTGCTTCTATTAGACACTCTATTAGATATTGGACATTCCATTACTTCTGTATATATATATATATATATATATATATATATATGTATTTTCCAAAAAATAAAGAAAATGACCAAGACTATCCTTTATTTGTGCCTACTCAAACAAATTGCAATGGCTCCCTATTGTCTCTAGGATCAAAATTCTTTCATTTGTTATTTGAAGGGCCTTATTATATGGCTCCAAAATATTTTTCCAACTTTTTAAAAAATTACTCTCATTTTCCTCTTCCTCAGCTAAATTGTATTTCTAGCTATTCCTCACATATAACATCCTATCTCTTATCTCCATACTTTTGTATTGGCTTTCTCCATGGCTGGTATGCACTCCCTCCTCACCTTCACCTTAAAGAATCTCTTGCTTCCTTCAAAACTCAGCTTAAATGGTACCTTCTATATTAAACTTTTTCTGATATCTTCCCTGACTCAGGACCTATTTATTTTGTTCCATTGTTTCATCATACATTGTTTCATCAAGCAGCAAGTTGGTCAAATGCATAGAACATTGGGGCAGGAAATAGAGAGTACTGACTTCAAATTTGACCTCAGGCACTTAGAGGCTAAGTAACCCTAAAAAAATTTCATTTTCTCTATCTCAATTTTCTCAATTGTAAAAATGGAGAAAATAATAACACCTATCAAGCAAGATTGTTTTGAGAATCAAATTAGATCATATTTTTAATGTACTCAGTGTAGTACCTGGAACATATTAGGCAATGAATAAATCCTTATTTCTTTCCTTCCTTCACTTGATAGAATTTATACCATCTTTGAAAGTAGCATCTATTTTATTTTCATCTGTTTCTACTCCTTTGCTTAATATGTACTTATGACTGATTAGCTTAAGTATCTAGTATTTCTTCTACCTTACTCACCAGTTACTTTGTCTTATAAGAATATTCTTAGGGATGTTCTCTTTGAAGACCACTACTCATATCTAAATTGTGTTTAATCTGAGAAGGTCCATTTTCTGAGCCCTTATCCCTACTAAATGCTGCTCCCCGTGGTCCCCAATTCTGAAAATATGGCATAAAAGGGAAATAATACAATAGAGTAAGACTATACAAGTTATAACCACTCCTTTGCTTCTGAATCCTTTTTTTAAAAAACTATTTATTAACTGAAACATAACAGGACTACGTGGAGTATTGGAGGAATTAGAAGATTTAATGGGACACTACAGCTGTCTTCAAGTGTTTGAAAGGCTGTCACATACAAGATGGATTATATTTGATCAGCTTAGTCCCTGAGGGTAGAATTAGAAATTATAAGTAGTAGTGGCAGGGGGTGGGTGAGGGAAATTTTTTAGTAAGTATAAAGTAAAACTTCCTAACAGTTTGAAATGTATAAAAGTAGATTGAGCTGTCAGAGGTGAGTTACCTATCATTATAAGTCTTACATTAGAAAAGGATAAGTGACCATTCACTGGACATAGGCTAGAGGGATTCCTATTCAGGTATGAGTTAGCCTAGCAGGTTCATTTCATCTCTGAGATTTTGAGCCTGAATCCTCAAGGTGACATGTTGCTGAAGGACTTCGGAGTCTACACTTCTTTGGTTTGGATTCTGTATTGGGTATCTTCTATTATATTCCTTCTGGAGTCATCTGGATCCAGTGGCCAAATATAAATCAGTTCAACTAAAGATGGTCCAGGATGCAAAGCAACCCGGGTTAAGTGACTTGCCTGAGGTCACACATCTAGTAAGAGTCATGTGTCTGAGTTAGAATTTGAATTCAGATCCTCCTGATTCCAGAAAAACAAGAAAGAAAGAAAAGAGAAGCAGAGATATCCAGATAATAAGAAAGAAACAAGAAAACAAGAAAGAAAATAAAAAAAGAAAAAATAAGAATTAAAGAAAGAAAGAAAAAGAATGGAGAAAAGGAAGGAAGGAAGGAAGGAAAGAAAGAAAGAAAGAAGGAGAAAGGAATAGAGAAAGGAAGGGAGGAATGAAGGAGGGAAGGAAGGAAGAAAGCTAAGGAAGGAAAGAAAGAAGGAAGGAGAAAGGAAAGAATTCTTCTTAAGAGTCTTACTTGATCCCCTGAGGTTATATGCCTAAAATTGGAGAAATGTTTCTGAGTCTATCATGATATCTTTTAATGATATCACAAGATCCACATTTGACTTATTTGTTGTGTGGCTAATTTAAGTTTTCAAAAATATAACATCTCAGTTTTTGGGAGGGACCTAGGAAACACTGGAGAGGGAAAATACACTAGGAAGTACTTAAGTAAAGTTCAATGGAGAGGAAAAAAGATATGATATTGTCATTATGGCATATTGTGGATTTCCTGAACAGAAAGGAGAAATTGAAGTTTGGGAAACATCACAGGTCTGGCATAATCTCATGCTATAATAACAATGGAGGACTTCAGTTATCTGTTAGAGTTCTCTCTTCCTGCCAAAAGCAAAGCAGCTAATATTGTCCTGGCTTGTCTAATGATAATTTAATTCTTCAAAAGGTAGATAAACCAATGAGGACAACTGCTTTCTGGACCTGATTATGATCAATAAGAAGAAAGTGGTTGTTGAAGTAGAAAAATGTGAGGATATTTGAGGGTTACCCCTTCATTTTAGAAGTTTTGATAGAGAAGAACATGAAATAATTTGATATGTACTTTAGGTTTGAGGAAAGCAGATTGCAAAGGGTCTAAAGAAATACATAGGTAGCAACTCAAGAAATAACATTTTATTGGGAACAAGTAATCTAAAAAGCAAAGAAGATTCTGAAAAATGAAATTTGTTTTTTGCAAGGCAAATGAGGTTAAGTGGCTTGCCCAAGGCCACACTGCTAGGTAATTGTTAAGTGTCTGAGGTCGGATTTGAACTCAGGTACTCCTGACTCCAGGGCTGGTGCTCTATCCACTGTACCACCTGAAAAATGAAATTTGGAAGATGCAAACAAAAAACCATTCCAATCAAAAAATAAAAAGGTGGGACTAGCTAAAGAAAGGTGTGTGGTTGTCTGAAACTCCTCACTTGATTTACTTTGTTGAAAGTCATATCTAATAGCATATGCAAGTATTTGAGAATTACAATAAAAGAATGGCATAAAAATAGTGCCCCAAGTCCAAAATGTAAAAATAAATTCAAATTCATGATGAATTCTAGGAGCAACAGTAACATTTATAAAGTTGGAGAAACAAGAGACTCAAAGAAGGAACCATGATTCAAGTGGGAAATAGATGATAATATGGCTACGGAGAAGGCAAGTCTTCTTGATTCTATTTTCTCTATTTCTCTTCTAAAGAGAATGATCACTAGAAGACATAAAAAGACAAGATAAAATGCTCAATAGACCTCTAAAACTGGAAATCATGAAAGAGGCTGTAAAAGAGCAAGTAGTTGCCTTTGATGAGTTCATATCACTTGGTAGAGAAGAACTGTATCCCAGGGACTGAAGGAATCAGAAGATATAATTGCTATGCTACTATGAGAATCCTTTGAAAAGATGGAACAAAACAGCAAAAATTCTTCAGGAGTGTATATACTTTTGTCTTTATCTTATCTTTTCTACTAGATTTTAAGGTCTTTCAGGACAGACAAAGTTGAATTGGTTTTCATCCTTATCTCCCCAGGTCACTAGTATAGTGTTTTATATATACTTTTGATTTCTTCCCTTTTTTTCTTCCCTCTACAAAATAAAACAAAACAAACAAAAAAAGCTTATGTTAAAAATCTAGAAACTAGGCTCTAAGTAATGTTTTGTTCCTCTTAATGTCCTTGATCCTCAGTTTTTTATTTGTAGAATATTACCTACTTCACAGAAGTGTTATAAAGAAAGACTTTTATAATCCATTAAGTAGTTAATACCTTTTTGGGGGATCAGACAAATGATTCGATGTATACAGTGAACTCTTCATGAAGAATTTCCCTCAAGTAATAAAAGTGGGTACCTATTCTACAATTTAGTCTTAGAAGTTGCCTGAGACATTGACAATTTAAACATGTAGCCAAGATTGTAGAGTTTATATAACAGGTGAAACTTGAATCTAAGTCTTACTGATTATGAGGCCAATTCGTATTAAAAATAGCATCTTTCTCACAAATATTTTTTCATGACAATTTTTATTTTTATTCAATAAAAGTATGGTTTCTATTATTACAAAGCTTATTGCCTTTGGACTAAACCCTAGTATCATATGACAGGTAAAACAATCAATAACCAAGTATTTATTAAATGCCATCTATTTGTCTGGTACTATCCTGAGTTCTGGGAATAGATACAAAAATAAAAATAAAGATTCTTGGTTTCAGCTTCAAGTTGGAGAAGAAAAGTACAACAGAAGTACAACAGAAGAGCGAGAACAAGGGTTGATCATTGAAGAATTTGGATTTCATAAACAGAGATGTTGGACATACATTTCTAGGCATGGAGGATGGTATGTGTAATGTAGTTAAAGAGAAGTGTGAATTAAAGCTAGAAAAGGAGGATGGAATTAGATTGTAGAAGTCAATACGAGCCAGGCTTTTCTTTTGTAAGAAATGAGAAACTAATGAAAGTTTTTGAGTTGGAAAATGAGATGTCATCCAATGCTTTGCAATCCTAAAGAGGGAGTGGAACTTAAATTTTTACTTTATTATTTTTTAAATAGCTTTGGCTCATTACCATTAGGTTGACAGTGTTACGATTTGGTTAAAATGATATTCTTACCACAGCCAGTCCCAGGGAAAATCACAATGTAGATAGTTGTTTTTTAATATCTCATCCCACTAGGAATACCTTCTTCATTCTTAGTCTTACTCCACATCTCTTTTGCTACTCAGGGACTGTGTTGGCAATTGTTCTCTCCCTTGCTTCTTATTGAAAAGATATTTCTCATCTTTTCATGTCTAACTAACTAACCTAACAAATGTATAATGACTATGAGGCCAGGGACTGAATCTGATGCAAACTTGAAACACTGAGAACTTGGCATAATGCTCTGCAGGAGTAAATACTTAAAGGCCTGATGAATGAATGAATGGTGTGCTTCCCACACGTTTGTGATTGTAACTAATGTTGTGAACTTCAGGCCAAAAACTTGGGGAGGACAGTGTTTTTGAAGTTTATCGGGGAATATATTTTGAAACTTCTGAAGTTATTTAATATTTGAAGATAATTGAAATTGATCCTCAATTTCATCAAATTCACTTTTTGGAGAAAACAGAAAGCTTAAATCTGATTATTGTAATAATGGACAGCAAAAATTTTGCTTCCTAAGAGCACCTTAATTTGTTGTATAAGGGATTAATTTCATCATTTAGACTTAAAATCTATTCCAGTGAATCTGAATTTCAATCAGCAATAAGGGATTTGTTCAAGGTCACATTGCAAATTATTGGCAAAACCAGGAATTAAACTTCCTTTTTAATGTACTCAGGGATAGGCCAAACAGTGAATTAATGAAATTTGCAGATAATTTGAATATTGCTCATTTCAGTAAGGTTTAAAAATGATATGAAAGGAGTTGGAGGGACCTGAGCTGTTACTACTTAATAAAAAAGCCTCTATTAAAATTTTATTGCTATACCACATTGTGAAGTAGAATTAATTTTGACTTCTCTGTCTCTGGACACATTTGGAGTATCATCCCAGTACTATCTTAAGAGAAGATTAGCTAACTAAATTTGTAGAAACCCATCACCTGAAAGATGCTGGTTACAGGAAGATGACACTGTCAGACACAGAAACTCAGAATTGTGCTTTCTAGTTTTAAATAAGATTTTTGAGTAATGCTCAAGGAGGAAATAACCTTGTCCAAGAAATAACAGATCCTTGAAATGTCAAAGTAAACAACAAAATTAGACTACGTATATTCATTTACAAGCAATTGCCTATGATAGGGAGATGGGTAATACAAAATAGGCAAATAAATAAATGTGAATATAAACATATGTAATACATATGTTTGTATATATATATATATATATATATGTGCACAGTCATATTTGAATGGTGTGCTTCCCACACATTTGTGACAAAATTGAATTTGGGAAGCAAGGGAAAAAATGAAGCAGTAGTTGACATAATGGATATAGTATTAGACTAGGACTTGAAAAGAATTGATTTCAAATTGAGTCTTGTATACTTTCTAGCTGCTTGATCCTGGAAAAGTCATGTACCCTATCTGCTTCATTTCCTCAATAGTACAATGGGGAGTAATAATAGCACCTACCTTGAACACCTTACCTTACATGGTTGCTATGAGGGTCAAATGAGATAATATTCTTTTAGTGACTAACTTAAATAAACAGGCTTAACTGCCTATTGATTATTTATTCTCCTTTTTCCTATCCTTGTCTTTTCTTCTTATCAGATATAGTCTGAGGGCTCAAGCAGAGTTATTGAGTTATGTATAGTTCATTTTCATAAAAATATACACAAAGTAGTATAGGTCACCACAGTGTAACCCAACAATATGTTTTACTCATATACTGATGAATAAGAGTGATACCAAGAACTCTGTGTCCTTGGTTTCATGATTATTTAACAATTAAAATAAAATAGAATTGATCTTATGGCATAAAGAAAAGACAAGTACAAATAGATGAATATAAAATAGGAAAAAAGTTTAGAATGACCTATAACAAATTGGGGAAAAACATTTAGTTGGCACTTTATATTAGCTAATTGCTATTTTATATTCACTAGTTAACTAATAACTGAGGACTTAGTTTAAGGAAAAATTTAGGAAGGGTTAAACAACTATGTCTCATTCTGGCTTCTGAAGGTGAATATGATAAACCAACATTGGCCTCCAAAGAGCAAAGAAGAGCCAAAGTACAAGAGCTGAAATAACATAAGCTGATGATGTGGCATGAACATGTAATGTCAAGAAGGATAAATGGTCACTTGAGGAGTCTTTCTTCATGATTGACTTATCCTTGTTTCTACTTCCATCAGTGAATAAACATTTTTAATGTGCTCACTGCATTTTAAGGTACAGTATTCTTCTAGGGAAGGGAACAGTGGGGAGGGTATAGACTGGGAAGATCTGTAAAAGGTAGGATCTAAATACTATCTTGAAGGAAGTCAGGAAGGCTAGGAATTGGAAATAAGGGAGAGCATTCCAAGACAGTCCTAAGCTGGGAATAACAAGGAGGCCAATGCCATATGTAAAGAGGTTTAAAAGCTGGGGTAGAGCCAAGATGGTAGAGGAAAGACAGGGATTCATCCAAGATCCCCCAAATTCCCCTCCAAATAACACTAAACTAAATCCTCAAAAAGAATTATGGAATGATGAAACCAGCAAAAGGAGAGAGTGATACAATTTTCCAGTCTTCAGGAAAGGAGTGAATGTGCCCCCAACAAGCTAGAAGCAGACCTTCAGGGCTACTGAATAAGCTTCAGTGGGTTTTGGCACTCTCAGTCTATAGATGATAAGGGGTTAGACAACTAATCAGAAAAAAAATCACAGGAGTACTTTGCTGGCATTGGAATCAGGACTCTGTTCTAATGTCTGTGGTTATAGATTTAGGTGAAGAGAAGCATTAGTAGGAGTAGGAACTCTAGTCACGGGAAAGGAGTGCTTATGATTGCTCACAGACCAAAACACAGGTCTGGATAGCAAGGAGCACATCCCTCCTTGAAGTTTAACAACTTGGAAAAAATGAAAACTTATAAACCCTTGGAAATAGTTTTGAAAAATAGCAGTGTGAAAAAACTAAAGTTTGAGACATCCATCCCTCCCCTAGAGCAGAGAACAACTTAAGCATAAAGTTAAAAGTCAAAAATTAGGCAGGAAAAAAATGAGCAAACAAACCAACAAAAAAAGTACCTGATTGTAGAAAGTTATATGGTGATAAGGAATATCAAGACACAAACTCAGAAGAAGACAATGTTAAAACTTGCTACATGTAAAAAAGGCACAAAAATACTGGAGAAAATGCTTTAAAAAACAGAATAAACCAAATAATAAAATATGCACAAAAATCATTATAGATAACTCCTCAAATTCTATAGCTCTTAAGTCAAGGAGAAAATATTGCAAGAAACAGAAAGAAACAATTCAAATATCATGAAGCCACAATCAGGATAATTAAAAGATTTAGCAGTTTCATGGGGTTGCTAGGTGGTGCAGTGAATAGAGCACTGGCCTTGGAGTCAGGAGTACCTGGGTTCAAATCCGACCTCAGACACTTGATAATTACCTAGCCATGTGGCCTTGGGCAAGCCACGTAACCCCATTGCCTTGAAAAATCTAAAAAAAATAAAGATTTAGCAGTTTCTACTGTAAGGGATTTAGATTATAACATTCCAGAGGGCAAAGGAGCTAAGATTACAACCAAGGATTACTTACCTAGAAAATTAGCATATAATCCTTTCAGGAGAAAAAATAGATATTTAATGAACTAGAGGATTTCCTCTCATTTCTGTTGAAAAGACCAGAAGTAAATGAAAATTTGACTTTCAAATACAAGACTCAAGAAAAGCAAAAACAAGATAAACTTGAAAGGCAAGTCATAAGGAATTCAATAAGGTTCAAGAGTTTATATTCTATATGGGAAGATGATACTTTTAACTCCTAAAAACTTTATCATTGTTAGGATAGTTGAACAATTAAATGGAGCATACATAAAAAGAGGGTACATATGTCAGAGGACAATGAAGGGATGAGATCCAAAATAAATACATAAATACACAAATAAATAAATAAATATAATTAATGAGTGAGAAAAGGGGATGCCCTTAGAGAAAGGGGAAGGGAAAAGGATAAATTATCTCACATATAAGAGTTATGAAAGAACTTTTACAGTAGAGAATAAGATGGGAGAAGTGAGAGGCAATGCCTAAACTATACTCTCTTCAGAACTGGCTAACAAAAGTAAATATATACACTTAGCTAAGCAAAGCAATCTATCTTGCCCTAAAAAGAGGTAGGAGGGGAGAGAGGGATAATTCAAATAAGGGAGAGAACTAGAGAAAGGATTTATTAGAAGACAATGTCTTCTTGAAGAGGTATAGTGTCATAGGAAAGAGAGAAGGTTAAACAGGTGTAAAAGGAGGATGAGGGAAAACAAAAAAGTCATAATAGTGATTGTGAATGGGATGAAATCATCCATAAAATGAAAGTGAATAGCAGAATGGGTTAAAGACCAGAATCCTAAAATATGTCTAAAAGAAACAAGCAGAGCGGCAAGCACAGTAAGATATGGGATTGGAGTAGAATCTATTTTCCCTCAGTTGAATCTAAAAAAAGCAGGAGTACCAAGCATGATGTCAGAGAAAGCAAAAGCAAAAGTAGATCTAATGAAAAGAGATAATCAGAGAAATTCCATTTTTGCTCAAAGGCACCATAGACAATGAAGTAAAATTAACATTAAATATTTGCACCAAATGACAAATCAAACAATTTCTTAAAAAATTAAATGAATTATAGAAGTAAATAGACCACAAAACTATACTAGTGAGGTCCTCAATATTCCCCTCTCAAAATTGGATAAATCTAACAAACTATAAACAAGAAAGATATTAAGGAAATGAATAGAATTTTTGAAAAAAATAACATATGATGTAGTTCTGGAGAAAATTGAATGGGAATAGAGAGGAATATACTTATTATTTAGTGCCATATGGCACCTAGGCAAAAATGTATTAGAGCATAAAAACATCCAAATATTAAATACAAAAATACTAGATGCCTCATTTTCAGGTCATAAAACCATGAACATTTCATTCAATAAAAGGCCATGGAAGCATAAATTAAAATTTAATTAATCCTAAAGAATGAGTGGGTCAAAGAATAAATCATAGCAACAATTAATGATTTTATTTAAGAGAATGACAACAATGAGACAATATACAAAAATTTATGTGATGCAGCCAAAGCAATACTTATGGGAAAATGTATATCTCCAAACACTTATGCCAATAAAATACAGAATGAATAGAAATGATTTGGGGCAGCTAGTTGGCATAGTAGATAAAGCACCGGCCCTGGAGTCAGGAGTACCTGGGTACAAATACGGTCTCATACACTTAATAATTACCTAGCTGTGTGGCCTTGGGCAAGCCACTTAACTCCATGTGCCTTACAAAAAACCTAAAAAAAAAGAATAGAAATGTTTGGGGTGCAATTAATGAAAAAGCTAGAAAAATGTAAGATGTCCTCCCTCTTATTATTAAATGCCAAATTGGAAATCCTAAAAAAAAAAAAAAATCAAAGAAAATGGGGAGGCTAGGTGGCACAGTGGATAAAGCACTGGCCCTGGAGTCAGGAGTACCTGGGTTCAAATCTGGCCCCAGACACTTAATAATTACCTAGCTGTGTGGCCTTGAGCAAGCCAATTAACCCCATTTGCCTTGCAAAAAAACCATAAAAAGAAAGAAAGAAAAAATCAAAGAAAAGTGTATAAAACTTAAAGGAAGAAAATCATTGAACCAATAAATGAAATAAGGAGCTTGATTTATAATAAAAAATCAATAAAATAGATAAATTATTGGCTAATTTAATTAAGAACAAAGAAAGTCAAATTATCAGTATAAAAATGGAAAAGATGAATTTATCACCAGTGAAAATGAAATTAAAGCAGTTATTATGAGTATTTTGCCAATTATATGTCAATAAATCTAATCATCTTTATTTCTAACTCCACCTTAAACTCTGAACTTAAGTGAATGTGGCTTGAACTAGAATTCTAATTGGATAAATTTATAAATTTATATTGGCCATATCTATTAGCCCCCAAATATGTGTATGTATATATATATATATATATGCATATATATATATATATATATATATATATATATAAAACTTTAACACACAATGAAATTGTGGCATTTCTTTTGCTTCCACAAAAAGGGTATAGATAAGGAATCAGAATAGCAGATACCATTGCACCATAGAAATGTTGTCTCATATTGGTAGAGTCTTCAACCATAACAGTCATTTTGGTATCATCACTGAAATAGGTGGAGTAACTCAGAAGAACACCTCCTGGTAGCTATAAAATTATTGTTGGGAATTTAACAAGTATCAAGAAAAAACAATTTTTATTTTGCTTTAATAGAATATACATTAGGAAACATTAAATAGTGGCTTAATCTGTCTTTTTTAGTTAAAGTACCACTTCCACAAAAAGACACTGTAGGGAAGATAATTTTGTTTATTCTTTTTTAAGTGAGGAAGAAATAGCTTATCTTAGTCTAACTTAAACAATTCATGAATTTTTAGAAGTAGGAATTAGAAAGATGAAGAGTGGGATGAACCTCTTTTAGTAAATCAGCCCTATTCCCAGTCTTAACATAATATCTGAATGTAATACTCAGCATGTTTTAGTGGCCCATCATCGACCTTTCCTACCTCATTTACCTACCCACAATACAGCATAAGCAGCAGGCAGGCACACACACACACACACACACACACACACACACACACACACACACACACACACATATTAGCAATCATCAGTTCTCTTGATCTTTAGTCTAGAAATCTGAGGGGAGGGAGAAGAGGAGTTCCCATGCTGTGTCTGGCATTTAAAAAAAATTTCAGACTGAGTTTACATTGCCATGGCCTCTGCAAAACCTCACCTAACACATGGTTAGAATCTCATAGCAGCTTGAATTTCCTTTGACCATTTTTTTTCTTCTCCAGGAAATCAACAGAATTTCTAACATCATATTTTTTGGCCTAGTATTTTCTCAGGGAAAAAAAAAATCACTCTGTTTTATAGAGGTTTGAAGGGACCATTGATAATATTCTTTCAATGTCCTATTTATACTTCATTTAAGGACAAGGTACCTCTTCCAAGAGTTCCTGTATGACTCAATCTAACATTTCCTTTTTAAAAAGTTTCAAAAATGTAATTTGAGTTGCCATAATTTTTCCTACAGTCACACTTCATTCTTGTCAAGTTCGAAGACACACCTTGTATAACAGGAGAACTCTTTTACAGTGTCTAGGATGTCTTGAGGATGATGATTCTAAAGAAATCATTTCTTTATTTCAAATGATCATATAAAACTATAATAAGGAATCTGATGCTATTGTTGCTTCTATACATACATATATATGTATAGATATACATATATATCTATCTTTCTCTCTCTCTCTCTCTCTATATATATATATATATCCACTTATCAGTAGAGATACTAGAATTATAATTCCAACCAAATTGTTAAGAAAAATATTGCTAATAAATACACCAAATGAAATGATATTGACATTTATGTTGACACCAACATTTGTGTTTGAGATAAGATTGTATACCTTTCTTAAAGTCAGGTGAGTTTTAATTAAGAAGCAATATACTTTAATTGACAAGTAAATAATAATATTTTACCCTAACATTTCATAGCAAGGACCAACTTTAGTGAAGGTTTTCAAACGGAAAATTATAGGGCCTTATTTAAATTAATAAATTTTTATTCCCTAAAGTCATCCAGTGGAGGGATTAACCAGTGAACCCCTAATCTATTATCTCCAATCAATTTACTGGGATTAAAGCAAGTACAAAATTATGCTTCTTTCAGACCCTGACTATGAAGTTTTCATTTTATATGATAAAGTCAAAGAGTTCTGCTGATAATTGGTAAAAACAGAGGACTTACACCCAGTGCCCTTTTCTCTGTGAATTCACCAACAAGAACAGGACTGAGCCAGAGGAGGTGATCCTGCTACCAATCAGCTAACTTCTCTTTTAAAGAGTTAAGACAACCAATTTTTAGAAGTACTTCTTGCAGATGTTGAGAGCAAGGTTGAGAAAGAGAATTTATTTCCACTCTCTCCCAGATCCCTGATTTAACAGCAGAAGCACATGGCAAAGTTCAGATGTGGAGCTGAGTCAAGTTGGTCAAAAGAATTGAACATGACTCCGTGAGTTGGGATATTGTTCAAGAGGTAGGCAACAGACATAAGGTTCCTACTAATTCCAGATAAAAGTTTCTGGTTCATTATGTTTAAGAAAATCCACTAAATAGAACCACAGACCAGGCGATCAGCTGACCCCCAAGCTGAAGATAGTGGTGAGGAATCTTGGAAATCAAACTCAGAAGGAGCAAAGCAAAAACATCAGTAATCTCATTGAACTGTGGTATCATTGACATGAGTTGTCTTTTCTCATATATGTCCTTCTTTTCTTGCAAACACTGTGTTTGTTAAAGCTTTCCAATGATGTTAAATCTGTCTGTGTAAAAAGTTTATGATTGAAGATAATTTTTGCTCTTCTTTCTCATAAACCATATTGTCACACATTTATTTTGAACTTGTTGAATTATGTCCTCTGACTGACCAGTAGTTAAGGTGGGGGTTTGTGAACTAAGGCAGTATAGCTCCACAGTATCTTGAATGTGGGGAAACAAAGACTACTTGATGCCAATTATAATTAGAATTAACAGGCCCCATTTCAAGAATTTGTTCTTCTTTTGAAGACACCAGCCAACATCCTATTCAAATATCAATAAACTCTCACTTTCTAGAAGTCATTTCTTGCCTGTCTTTTCTAATGGTTTATGGCCACTGAGCTATGACTAGAGGTAGGGAAATTGATAGAAAAAAACCAACAACTATACCACTGAAAAAAATGGAAAGAAAATTTCGCCTTTCTCTTCATATCATCTACCAACATGTCTGCTTAAAGGCAGATGGGAGTAGAAATTAAAATCAGTTATAATCTTGACCCATAATCGCAGTAAAATCCCACCATGACATAGAGCAGGCTGAAGGCCTGTTTGAATGTAACACTTAGTTGTAGTTCTTCCCTTTTCTCAAACAGACCAATTATCTGTCCCCAAAGGTAATCTAGCAGAATCTAGAAACAGAAATGTCTAGATAAAAGAACAAAAGGCTATCAGGTGGTACTACCTTGAGATCTATTTCTGTGATAATTCACTAAAACTTATAAACAATGGGAAATTATTTTATTAGCTCTTTGTTTTTAAACTTTGCATCTTTTCTAAAATAGGTTTAGAAAGTTGATTAGGGAACAGGTCACTTGAAGAGATTATAGGGAGTTGAGCATTTGTTCAGAATTTTGATTGTAATTCTCTAAAAAGGGGGAGGAAACTGTAATATCCTTAGTATTAGACATTAGTTTATATTAGTTTGTATAATATTTACCTGGTACATAGTAGATGCTTAATACAAATTATTGATTGTAGACATGTCTTGGGCTTGGTTACTTGACAGTCATTCAAGGATCATGTGGAGCTAGAAGGGAAGTTAGTGCAAACCATTCATTTCACAGATGAGGAAATTGAGGGGACAAAAAAATTAAGATCATATAGAAAATGAAAAGTTAAGATTCAAACATAGGTCATTAACTCCAAATCCCTAACTTTTTTCCACTGTACCATTGAGCCTTAATATGGATGAATGATTAAATTTCAGTATATGGGGATGAACTGATTAGCTCAGACTACTGCAGATCAGAGCCAGTCCTTTATAGTGGACTAGGAAAATCAATCAACCTGAGAGAACCAGAAAATATGAAACCAGTGCTTGTGACCTCGGAACAGACCTCAATTCCTGAGAAAGAAGCTAGTTTCTCAGTCAGTGAAAAACCTAAACATTGTCCCCATTTGTGAGTTATTTAAATGATGTAGGCCCCATGCATAGGTGGTCATGTCTCTAACAATCTCAAATTCATTGTACTTTTTGAAGGAAACCAAATCTTTGGTTACTTCAATAAAGCTTCTGAACCCTTGAGGTATCTTTGGTAAAAGATGTACTCATTGAAATGTGAGGGTTTGACTCTCTACCAAACTGAATTTTGAAATGTTCACTTAATCAATAAACATTTCTTAAGTGTGTACTATTCAAGAAGAACTGTGCTAGGCATTAAAGAAACAAGCAAAAGAACAATCTTTACTTGCAATAAATATAATCTACTGAGACAAATATTTAGATATAAGGAAAATAGGTGCTTGCTTAAACAGAAATATAGAGTTAATACATATATCTCTATGTGGATATATGTAAACATAACTTATTTATCAGTTATGAGAACTATTTAATTCTTAAAGTTTTATGTGCGTGCTATCCCCCCAATAGAGTAAACATTTCTTTACAAAAGAGATTGTCTTATTCTTGTCTTTGTATCCTAAATACTAAGCACAGTTCAGAATGACTATTTATGTCTTCCCCCCTTCTAGACTTCAGTGGAATTAAGACCTAAAGTCACTTTTTCCCATCCTCTTATTTGCCAATACAAGAGTTTCATTATTTTCATGCATTTGAGCCTCTTCTATTTTTCCTTTTTGCTTTTGTGCTTTACAGCTTTCATGATTCCCTTATAACTTGCAGAATAGAGAATTAGAATTGTTTAAAAAATGAATGATACAATTAGGATAATTTCAAGGCTTCTTGATGGATTGACTCAGAAATAAATGAAGTTGATGGATGATCTTCTTAAAGAATGTCTGGAGCAGTTTTCAATTGTCAGGTCATAATAATTACTGTACCATTAAAATTTAAATGTTGATTTTCTCTACAAGATTAAAGAAGAAATTACCTATGACCTTTCAGGTTTTTCCTGCAATGAGATTGTTGTAAATTTCTTGTGAACTAGGTTGAGGCTGGGAAAATTTTTGACAAGATGAATTGGAAGAAATTAACCATCTAAAACTCATACTTCAGACCTCTATTTAAAGAAAAAGATTCATATATAGATGACATCATGAATAGCTTCTACCCTTTCCTCATGGTTTTTTTAAACAGATGTGGACATACTAAGACTCAAAATACACCCTCAATTTTCATCTTTCTTTTGCCTAATGACAGACCCTATATCAATCATTGACATTGTAGGTGCTTGATCCTTTGAGGTACTCTTCCTCACATTTAAGAGAATTATGGCACTTAATACTGGCTCTTAGATATACTACTCAGTGAATAAAATATTTCTAAAGGCATTGTTTGACTGACTGAGATAAAAGACATTTTGGCAGAGGGCAATACTGAAAATTAGAATCCAGAGAAACTTTGGACATCATGGCTATCAAAAAAAAGTAAATCTGTTGGTTTTCTCTATATGGGTCAGGCATTACAAGAACAGATAGACATACTCTGAGCCAATTCATACATTGACATCACTTTTTTGCTTTGTTTTGTTTTAAAATCATTATTATTTCAATAATCATGAATGTCTGCTCAAAAGTCCAGATATTTTCCATTTAACTGACTCAATTCTCGCTTTGTACAGCTTTACTAGATTTAATTGAAAGCTTACAGAGTTATGTTATATGCTTGCTGTGTCCCTGAAGTCTTTATCTATTAATCTCCAGCAATCCTACATAAACTCAGTAAGTCTTATACACAGCTTGACCTAGGGTGTAGATTATTGACTTTCTATTTTAATTTTTTTAACAGTTTCTGCCCCTTCGTGACATGAGCTACTTGCCACCATGTTTTGCCCATCTCCTAAAATCAAAAAGAAACTCTTCCTTAGATTTAGGGTAGAGTCTTTGAAATATTTTTTAAAAGTTCTTTTATTTTTAAGTCCTGTATTTTATCCTCATTTTAGCAGAGATTCTTTTTTTAGGTTTTTTGCAAGGCAAATGGGGTTAAGTGGCTTGCCCAAGGCCACACAGCTAGGTAATTACTAAGTGTCTGAGACCAGATTTGAACCCAGGTACTCCTAACTCCAAGGCTGATGTTTTATCCACTAAGCCACCTAGCCGCCCCCTTTAGCAGAGATTCTTGAAAGTTATGCATGCAGAATACAAACACTGGCAGGATTAACCAAGGTGGGTAGTTTTCCATAAGGCTCAATGATGGGTTTCATGTTGCCACCTGCGGACCTCACTAGTTATGCTCTGACCAACTAATCCATCACCAAGACTACTTCTGTAGGTTCTCATTTTCAAGGTTCCTTTATGCCTAAGGGTTTGTTTTTTTTCCAGAACCTCTTTATTACAGGTTTACAGCAGGAAAAAAATAATTTTCACAAAGCCATTACTAAAATACAACTTCCTCTCACTAGTTTGGGCAATATAAAAATATAACAGGACTTAATGAGATCATGAAAAATAGCAGTGAAAAGCTAGAATTTTTGAGGAGGGGCAGGGAGACTCTTTAACTTTCCAATCCTTGGATCATATTTGCTTAACAAAATACAAGCAGGAGAAAATAGTTATAGTGCATATATATATGCTTTTATGAACAAATCCCATTATATTGTCCATCTTCATAACCCTATGTTTGGGAGAGGCAGAGATAATAATAACCATTTCCTCTTCCTAAAAAATAGAAGAGATAAATATAAAGAGAGACAAATTACTTACACCAATGTTAAAACAACAATGTAAAGTCAATAACTAGAAAGAAGTCTGTCTCCAGACTCAAGTTCCTCGAGTTTTTGTTCCCACAACTGCAATTTAAGGTCAATCACTGAATGTGTATACATGGATGCCCAGGTGGGTATGTGGAACCAGGGATCTTAAAGTCTTCATGGCACAGTTAACTCAAGGTAAAGTGATGGTAGTTTGAACTATATGGTACCTGAGGACCAGAAACTTGGTATTAATTACTTGGAATCTAAAAAAGCAGTTTCTTTAAAACCATTGAATACAATGTTGGGCTGGAAAAGAAGAACTAGAATCTGCCTCAGGCACTGACTTGTCCTAGTAGCCTCGACTTCTGTCAGCATCACTTTTTCCCTCTGTAAGTCTAGGGAAATAATTGCACTATCACAAGCGTTGATGTGAAGATCAAATTTGCTTTGCTTCTCAAGTATATCGCAGTGCCTAGCATTTACTAAGTACTTCAAAATATTTGTTATTGATTAATATATAAAGAACTTTTAAAACTTTAGAATGCCATATAAATATTAGCTATTATTGTTATTATTTCAAGCATATCACCTGAGCAATATTAAAGCATTAAAGCCCTATGGAGAACTTCGATTTAAAAAAATCCTACTCTAAGTTCAGAAAGTATTCTTGCACATTCACATCCAATCTCTCAGACATATTTTATTTAATCTGCAATGATTATTTTCATTGGACACCGCTGTAGACATGCAAATAGAGCGGCCTGTGCTTTGTTAATGATAACAGAGTCTATAATGTGGAAGGCTATCACAAGAGAGAAAGAGGGGGCAGATGAAGGAAGGGAAGGCAGAGGAGAGAGGACTTGGGGGGTGTCTAAGAGAGGTGAGGCAAGGACACTGCACAGAGCTGACTGCTTCATTAGGAGATTCTGGAAGGATGCCAACACATTCCAAAGCACTGTGCTTGCCTTAGGATCTCCTCTGTGTTGCTCCCTGCCTCCCCTCCCCTTTCTTAGCCAGAAAGGAGGCATATAATGTCATCTTTCACACCACAGTGCACTCTTTTCCTTTGGAGGGCATGTATGCTGAAATAAAAACTCTGTTCATATTTCCTTTTTTTAAAACAACTAGAAAATAACTTTCTATTTAGCCCTTCACCCTATTTCTCAGAGTTCTTGCTTCATTTCTTGCTTCCCTTCCTTTGCTTGTTCCAAGTTTGTTTCTTTCTTTTTGATTAGACAAAATGTAAGAATTCATTTGGTTAGATCAAGAGGATATTATTATTCTAGATGATTCTTGAAATCTGCCTTCCCCCAATTCCCTGCCGGTCTCAACCAACACCCATTTTCTTTCTCTACAAGGCTAGTTTGTTAATGGTGTCTCTGAGTACCATCTGTGTGCCTATCTTCTGTATGCGGATCCTGTTTTATTACAAGAAAAGTGCTGCCATTGAACTGAGTTAGTAGTTCTTCCCCCTCCTCTCTCTCTCTCTCTCTCTCTCTCTCTCTCTCTCTCTCTCTCTCTCTCTCTCTCTCTCTTCTGTTGTGTTTCCCACAGCAAAAAATTGCCTCCATGACTCCATAAGTCCATGTTGGCGGGGCTCCTTGTTTGTGGTGCAGGTGTGCCGGAGACCTCCTCGTGTCGTCGCCACAGCAACCCGCCTGTCTAATCTGCTGCATATAAAAAGAAGAAACAGAAAGAGAAAAGCCATCCACCCCCTTCTGCTCCATCCATGAGTCCAAAAGAAGGATATCGTCTCTAAGCATTCCTCATAATCCCCCAGCCATCGCCCAGGCAACAGTCACAAGGAACTGGCAGGCCCTGTGGAGAGAAAGCAGTCCCTGTCTCAAGTTCATACCTCCTCCTTCTCCTTCTCAACCTCTTCTGTTTCTCCTAATGGCCCCTAAACTCTTCCTCCTACTCTGCAAAGCCCAACATCTATTCCTCCCTCTCCTTTTCTATTTCACCCACTTGGGTCACAGACCACAAATATATTTCATCACTTTTGACTTCCAGTAGTATCAAAAAGTAAAGAAAAAGAAGAAAGAAAGAGGAAGTTTAAAAGAGATTTCCATCTCCTGTCACCTTTCAGATGAGCTATGTGTTGCTACAAGTGTGTTTATGTGCTAGAGAGAAAGGACCAAAGAGAGAATTCTTCTTATCAAAGCTAGTAGTTTAAAAAGCAGTCCCTTGCAGTTTCAGTTATGACAGCTGTTTCTGGGATATGAAGAGGTTTTTCAGAGCTGTGGGTTCTCTATCCCTCGTATCCAACAGTGAAAGCTCTC
Source organism: Macrotis lagotis (assembly GCF_037893015.1). Classification (NCBI taxonomy): domain Eukaryota; kingdom Metazoa; phylum Chordata; class Mammalia; order Peramelemorphia; family Peramelidae; genus Macrotis; species Macrotis lagotis. Next base: position 79,854,231 of record NC_133665.1, read on the forward strand.
ATTTGTCTTCCCACCATCATGTTGATGCAGCTGGCTTGACACTGCTTACCTCAGCACTTTTTTTGTGGGGGGGGGGGGGGTTGAAAGACAGAAGGCTTCCTTGTGATCCCAGGCTTTTCCTATCAAATGACACTCAGGCAATGGTTTTGGTGACTTATTTACTGGCACTGGACCAGTAAAAACAAAAATGAACGTTCACAACTAATAAATCCTTGAGTCTAGATAGCTGCAGCAACCGTGGTAGGATTACATCAAAATGTTAAAACTGATACCGAAAGGTTCTCAGGGAATATGGAACCTAATAAGTCAGAAGCAAGAGAAGGGGGTGGAGAGAGACAAGGAACAGAGAGGAGACTCTTTGTTAGTAATCCCATATCTCAAGCAATTCCAATAGGTTTGAGCTTGAGTCATGTAGTATATTTTTTTCAGGGGAGGTAGAAATACTTACATCATTGGAACCTGAGATTGCTAACGGAATCACCATCTCATCCATAACTATAAAGTCACACCAATTCACAGAACATTTTGAAGGAGACCAGCTTTCCTAGTCGTAGATAGAGTGACTGGAGAGAAAAACCACGACTTTCTCAGCTGCACTGAACAATACTATTTTTACCAAGGACAAGAGGTCAAGAATGTTTAGAAAACAAAAATGTATGACATCCACTACTGGATACTCAGGAAAGACCCTTCCAAACCCTTTGTTCCTTAAATGAAAATTAATGCATCTCTTATAGACTAGGATGATACTACAAGCTTCTGTGGTATTATCTACTGACTTTTTATGTGAACATAGCCAAAGCACAATCATGTCAGAGGAATTTTTGGAAAATGTGACCCAGAAAATCTTTGAACTTTGAAGAAGCAAAGTCAGTATTCAATAGTTTCAGGGAAGCAACTGTCCATTTTTTGGCCCAAGTTGGTTGTCTTCTCTCAAATGATTGCTTGCACAACAAAGTACATTTTCTATGATGAGACAATAAATATCCAAATTTGGTAGGCAGATAGCTAAACCTATACACAAAGGGATTCACCCTTTACCCTAAGGCCATATTAAGAAAATAGCAAGAATTCACTTGAAAAGTGAGGTTATGGAAGGAAAAAATATTTTTAAACAATTGGCTAATTGGTCTATACAAAGTCCTATGTTAGATACAGGGGATGAGAATTATTTGTTGATTGGCAAAGCGAATTATCCTTTTTTGCCACAATTTGGCCATGAAAAAAATAAAGAAAAATTAATAAATTACATAATAGGTTAAAATAATAGATTTATAGCTTTGAGCCCTCTAAGAAACTCCAGAGATCATTTGGTCAATCAACAAAATATTTGTTAAGTATCTACTATTTGCTAAACACTGAGTCATTATGGTTGGTGTTAGTGATACAACTCAAGAATGAAACCATCCCTACTCTCAAAGAGTTTCTATTGGGGGAAACAACTTTTGGATTTATGATCATATATATGTATGTATATATATCTATATATAAAATATTACAAAAGAAATACAAGATAATTTCAGGAAAAAGTTGATAGTACCTGTAGGTATCTGGAGAGACTTCAATTATAAGGTTGTATTTGAGGAAGAAGTTAAAGAGGAGGATTCTACCAGGTAGATGTAAAGAATGGAAAAAAAAACACTACAAGGGCAAGAAGATAGAGTATCAAGTGTGAGAAATGGAAAAAGGTCAATTTGAATTGATTGTAGAATATAGAAGTGGAGTAATAAATAATAAGGCTGCAGATGAGAGTTGGAGCTATGTCAGAAGGGTTTTAAAAACAAAAATAAAAAAAGGTATTTGAGTATCTTCTCTAAAGAAATAAGGAGAGAGAGAGAGGAGATGCTTGATCTCTAAGAAACTTTGACAACTTTATTGAAGATGAATTGTAAGAATTAAGAGGAGAGGCAACTGATTAATAAGTCATTGCTTAGTCTAAATAAGAGATAATGAGGGCCTGAATTAAAGGAGTGGCTATGTGAATTAGGAAAAAGGACACATATGAGATATATTATAGAGTTAGGAATAGTAAAATTTGACAACTGATTGAATATATAGGGTGAGACAAACAAGGAGTTAAAAATAATGCTGATGTTGGAAGCTCTTTCAATATAAATAGGGAATTTTAAGAGGAAAGATAATGAATTTTATTTTAGATTGGTTGAGTTTTAACAAGTCTTTGGGACATTCAACTGGAAACATTCAATAAGCAATATGCAGGAGTTTAAGTCAGAGACTAGTCTTCATTAAATAAATATAGGAATTATCTACATAAGAAAATGTGTGAATCCATAGTAGCTGTTGAGCTCACCATATGAAAATGTAGACAGAAGACAGCCTAGAACACATCTTTAAGGTATATTCACAATTAAGGAGTATTATATGGATGAACCAGCAAAGGAAATTAACAAAGAACAGTCAAACAGGCAAAAGGAGAATAAAATCGAATAGTCACAAAAGCATAGATAAGAGAAAATAGTGGTCAACATTATCACCTGTTGGAGAGAGGGTAAAAATGATGAGGACTAAGAAAAACCATAAAAAGTTAGAAATTAAGAAATCGCTGTGTCTTCTAGATCCTTTAGTAGATAGGTAAAGGATACAAATAGCCAGATACCAAAAGAAAAATAATGAACTATAAACAACCATATGAAATAATGTTACAAATCATTCCTTAAACACAAATGTACATAAAACATGCCTGAAGTTTCACCACATGCCCAATAAATCAGCAAAGATAACAAAAGTTGAAAAGTCAATATTGAAATGGATGTTAAAAATATTGGTGGTGGAACTGCTAATTATTAGACTAGCTATTCTAGAAAACAATTTGAATTTATACAATAGAATGTTTAAAATGACCATACCTCTTGATCTAAAGCTTTCAAAGATAAGTATTTATCTCAAGGAGGTTATTAATAAAAAGAAAGACTTCATTTTCACCAAAAATATTTATAAACACACTTTTGGTGGCAACAAAGAACTAGAAACAAAATAGGTGTCCATAAATCAGGTAATGGCTAAACAAAATATTGTATAAAATATAACTATTTGGCTGTGCTGTTAAAATATAAATATGAGAAAAATGAAAAAGCATAGTTGTATTAACTGATGCAAAGAGAAGTAAATAGAGCCAAACCTCCCCAATAAATACAATATAAAATTGAAACAATAGTCACAAAAATTCAGTTTCACCTCAAAGAAGAGATATGAAAAGATATCTCCCTTCACATATTTGCAGCTATTGGTTCCATGGTTGTGGAACACTGCATATATTGACAGATGTTTCTATTTGCCAATTGTTGTTCCTGATTTTTAAATTCTTCCTTTTTTCTTTTTCCACATTTTTTTTCTTGTAAGAGCTGGTTCTCTGAGAGGGAGTAAGGGAAGAAAAGGGGGGAGGAATGTAGGCAATGTAAAAACAAAAGATGTAGATAATATTTTATTTTTTTAAAAAAGAAATGATTGATAACTTTGAAGGAGGCAGTTTTAATTGAATGATAACTTCAGAAGTTGTTGCCTGCCTTTTTGTAGATGTGAAAACTGAGGTCCAGCTAGAGGGAATGAATTGCTGAAGATTCCTGGAAACAGACTGTGGGACCTAAGACATAGTGCTCTTTACATTGTAGTGGTTACTTTCTCTTTAAAGCATACTGTGATTTGGACCCAGATACCCACTGAGTATGTTAAAATAATCAGGATAAAATAATGAATCTATTTCCTATCTAAAACATCTGAATAAAAGACACTATTTTGTGACATTTAACAAATTTTTATTTAATAAAATAGAATAGCTTATAAAAATTTTATTGTTCAACACAAAATTATTGTTTTAGTCTATTTCAGTCTCATTAACTGATGTTGACTATGAGAAAGAAGGAAAATAATATGAAAGGACAATAACAGGATTGGTTTATTTGTTTTAAGAATTAATTCATGAGATCAGGATTAACATTTCCAGTTCTTTCATTGATTCTAAGGAAGGTGGTTTAATCTCTCTTCCCCCTGAAGAAGTGATGTTGTTTATAACTATGAAGTGGCAAGAAAGTACTTGTATTTGGTTTAAACATTTCAAGTGCCAAGTGATATATACTTATAACCACCTATGACATCTAACATAGATATAATCATAAAAATCATATTGATTTTAAGTAGTTACAGGTACATATTGACTTTATTAAAACTCCGAATATTTTTGAGGCAACAAAGTTGACATAAAGTTTATTAGACTTTGCTTGAGGAATTAATGACGGGAGTCTTACTATCTTCCAAGACAGTCTCTTCCAGTTGTAAATGATTCTCATTGTTAAGAAGTTTTTTTCCCCTAATAAACTGAGACTATAACTCTAACTTCTGTCAATTTATCTTATTTCAGTTCCCAGGAGTTACACAGACTTTATCTAAATTTTGTTCCATGTGATAATCCGTCAAATATTTTAAAAGAGCTATCATATGGCATTCATTCATTCAAAAAACATCAGAGAAGGTGCTGTGCTCTATGAGCAAAGAACAGAAGTTCAATAGAAAAGTAAGAACCACAAATTTAGAAAATCCACCCCAAATGTTCACATAGACTATCTGTGCCCCACCTGTGATAGAGCATTCCAAGCTCATATTGCTTTGATCAGTTTACCATCAGACACAGTGTGACTTGACTAACAAAGTGAAGTTATTTTGGTCCTCTTCTAAAATGAAAGACAAAAGCCAGTAAACATCAGCAAAACAAAATGTTTCATATTAGGCTCTGACATTGATATAAAGACAAAGCAAACTACAAATCTAACCTCCATGTACCTTTTACTTTGATACACATTCTCTCTTTTTTTCAGGATAATTTCTCAAGGTCCTTTAAGTAATTCTTTTTTCCCCCCAAATCATGCTTTTTTATTTAAATTTATTTTTTGTTAAAGATATTATTTGAGTTTTACATTTTTCCCCCAATCTTTTTCCCTCCCCCCTCCCCCCCACAGAATGCACTTTAAGTAATTCTTTACACGATTTTTAAAAAAATTCCTCTCTCTATGCTGCATAATGTTCTCTGTACTCATTCCACTTAGTCAATGTTTCTTTTAAGATCTGGCAACTAGATTTCAACATACTTCAGCTGTGTCTGACTACTGCAGATCACATCAGTTTTTTGGAGGGTAAGGAAGAAACGATATCACACTATTATTCATATTTAACTTGAACTTTTTACTTCATGTCAATAGCTTTTAAACTATCTCTGCTGTACTAAATTTAGGCAATTAATTATTTTTAACTTAAATTCAGTACTTTACATTAACATTTCTATTAAATTTCCTTTTATTAAAATAAAGTAACCCTTCTAGTCTAACAAGATGTTTGTGGATTCCTAATCAGTTATCTGTCCCTTTCAGCTTCATATGATTGGCAAGTTTGATAATTTCATCTATGCTTTCATTCAAATTACTTATAAAAACAACTAAGTTTGAAGATAAAACTCTCAAGAAAACCACAGAAAATCTCCTTCCAAGTTAAATTTATGCATTAAAAACCACAAGGGACTTCCCTCTGAGCTAAAATTTATCCATTAATAACTTCCCTCCAGGTTGACAATGACCCATTAAAAACCTTTTGTGGACTTTGGTAATTGAACCAGTTTTTACTCCTGATGATACTATTATCCCAAGCTCAACTAACCATCTTGCCTTGCAAGATATTATGAAAGACTTTACCAAATATTTTCATTAACTTTTAATATATTATATCTAGAACATTTTCTCTGATCCACCAGTTTTATAGGGTTTTTTTCCTTCAAAGGAAAAGAAAACAAGGGACTACTTGGCATACCTTAATCTAGTCAACACTAGCTAGTTCCTAGAGATTACTGCTTTCTTTTCTAAATGTACACAAACTAGGTATAAAATCATTGATCTATTCTAAAATTTTTCCAAGAGCACTAAAGGATCATATAATCATCAATTTAGATTCTGAATGACTTTTGAATGATCATCTGATCCAACCTTCATACAAAACAAAAAAGAGTTCATGAAATTTAAGACCATTGTTCATGTAAGAACAGTATAAAAATTTGAAGCCTAGATCATCTGTCTCCAAAGTAGATTTCCATTCATTATACTATACTGTCTACTCATTAATCTATCATCTACAAAATGAACATCTGAAAATTAGACTTCTGGTATTTTTAAATTTTCTATTACCCAATAATTGGTGATACAAACTATAAACTAGACAATGACCTTCAGATTAGATCTTGATTGTGGTCATAGTGTTTGGAATGTTGGAACCAGAGTCAAGATCTGGGTTTTAATCTGAGTTCAATATTATATGACCATAAGAAAGTCACTTAAACTCCGAGTTCCCATTTTTTCATCTTTAGAGTTAATAATGTCTATAAAAATCTACTTTAAAAGATTATTATGAGCTTCAGAAAAAAATAACATATATCATATGCTTGGTAAACAATGAAGTGTTATATGAATTTCAGCTATTGCTATTTTGATGTTAATATTTTTATACCTGGTACCACTCTTTTATATGATTTTTTGTGTTTTCTTTTTAGGTTTTTTGCAAGGCAATGGGGTTAGGTGGCTTTCCCAAGGCCACACAGGTAATTTTTAAGTGTCTGAGGCCAGATTTGAACTCAGCTACTCCTGACTCCAAGGCCAGTGCTCTATCCACTGAGCAACCTAGTTGCCCCCACTGTTTGATATTCTTATGTAACTGTGTCCTTCCTTCAATTTGATTCCATTGGATTAAATTTCATTCAAACTAAATCATTTATAAGTATTTACTGTGCCAATCATTTCTTTGAAGTTTTTAATGATCTTTCTTTTTCAAGTGTGTTTCCCTTTCCTAGTTACCATAATATCTAAAATGATTTGTCACATTCTGCCAGTTTTCTTTTCTTCTACTTGACCAATTAATACCTTGTTATTTTTTTCAGAATTAGAGTAAAAAGTAGTTTCCCATAAAATTTCTTTCTTCTGCTTTTGAAGCGCAGAAACAAGATGGTGGAGTACAGGCAACAACCCAGCTAAACTCTCCCAACATTTTCTTCCAAATAACTTTAAAATAACTGCTCAAATGACATTTTAGAGTAGCAGAGCCAACAAAATATTAGAAGGAGATATATTTTCAACCTAAAACCATAAACTGTAGCATTTTTTGAGGACTCCAGACTTCTGGATCATCTCGTCATCCTGTCCTCTCCCTGTGCATAAGTGTACTCTAGTGCCTTGTTATATAGTGTTCTCTTTTCCTGCTATTTTAACTTCATCAACTCCTACAAATTCAACTAGGATCTGTATACACATGACTCTCAAACCTATACAGTAAGTCCTCTTTCCTCTCTATACTCGTCCTATAGTCAACTGCTTACTGGATATAACCTCAGAATACCCCTTAGGCATCTCCAACTCAACAGAAAAAATAATTTTATTTGGATTCATGTATTTAAATGGTTGTCATTGCAAAATAATGTTGTAAAATACCAATTGAATTGGTGTTTAACATAACTTTTTTAAGTCATTCAAAAAACTGGAGGACCTGTCAGTGCATTCCTTTCCCCCATCCCTCACCGGCTCTCATTTCTAATCATAATCAACTTGTGTGACCCAGTCAAGTAGTTATTTCCCAGTTGATAAAGGGTCAAAATATATGACTAGGAAGTTTTCTAATGAAGCAATGTATAATCATATGGAAAAAGGCTCTAAATCACTATTTATTAGAGAAATGCCCATTAAAATTATTTTAAGTTACTACCTCAGAACAATCAAAAAGCATAAATGTTAGAGGGAAAACAAGTGTACTAAAGCACTTTTGGTGGAGTTGTGGATAGGTCCAACCATTCTGGAGAAGAATTTGGAACTATGCCCAAAGGACTGTAAAACTCTGTCTCATTAATACCACTACTCTGGCAGAATACTATTGTGCTATAAGAAATTATGATTGAGTGGTTTAAAAAAAAACAAAACCTGTATGAACTAATATAAAGGGGAGAGATAGGAACTGTGAGATCATTGTGCATAGTAACAGTAAGGTTATATTGATGATCAATTGTGAAAGATTTGACTATACTGATGAATACAATAATCCAAAACAATTTCAAAGATTTATGATGAAAAAATGTTATCCATATCCAGAGAGAGAGAACTGATGAACTCTGAGTTTAAATTAAAGTATAATTTCCTCCTTTTTTTGCTTTTTTTTGTGATATGGTTAATATGGAAATATATTTTGCATGATTCCAAATGTAAAAATGATATAATGTTATTTGCTTTCTCAGTGAATGGGGAAGAGGCAGAGGGAGATAGAAAATTTGGGACTCAAAATTTAAAAAGAAAAGAATATTAAACATAAAAAATAATAAACTCTTTAAAAGAATAAAAATTCTCCTTTCCAAAAGGAGAAATGATAAGATAAATCAAGAATTTTTTCTTTAAGCTCTGCTTAAAATCAAATATGATTTTGAGTAGGTTACTGTTTCAGCAGAATTCCATATTATCTCAAAGTTGTATTTTGCTTTTGTATAAATTTTGTGATCTTGGATTATAAAACATCACCCATATCCACCAGCTGACTAGGTATTTTATATTATAGTCCCACAACAATATCAATTTTATTTTTTCTTTTTATATAATTGTTCTCTTTACTTTTACCCTTAGGGTTATGGATTATTATACTCTTCTTGAGAATAAAGGCAAGTTACTCACATGGGTGCGGATAAATAGAGAAATTGAGAATATCTAATGTTAACACTTTTCTCAATATTTTTTCCTTTTGAACATTTTTCCAAGGTATTATTCCAATTGTGAATCCCATACCACCAAATCTTGACCATATAGATAAGATCATATTTATATCCTTCTGCTAGAAATCTTAAATTAAATCTTAAGGTCATTGTATTTTTTTTTACATTTACATTCTGGTTCTTTTTTTAAAAAAAATTAATTCCTGTTGGCTAAATATCCACTGATATCTTTCTTTTTATATCATCTATAACATCTAGTTTTGAAGTTTAATGTAGGTGTTTCTCTTTTCTCCTTTATATGCTTTCATTTAACACTGTTAATTCTCTAATAAGACATTCTCATCCTTATGAAATATACCCTGTTCTTAGTCAAAAGTCCATCATTTTGATATCTTTTAAAAAATAATTGTAATTAAAAAATTATAATTTTTATACTAATAAATGAGAAAATGCAGTGATGTGTTGGTAAATGTTAATCAACTCTTTTATAACATACTTTTAAGTTTAATCTGTATTAACATTTTCTCCACCACTTAAGTCTAGACTAGCTTGAGGGACAATTCACCCAAACCATTTTTAGCTTTCAGGCTTTACAAAAACAGGTGGCAGACCATATTTGGCTCAAGGATTATAGTTTGCCAACATTTGGTTTAGACAATAAACAGAACCATAAATCAAGTCCTGTTTTGTAGAATTTGCTGATTTTTCAATATATAAATGTTCACATTGAAAAGTTAACAATTTTATCTTACAAGCTGATAAGATTCAGCTTCACCATATCCCTGGATAAATTTAAATTCACACTTGTGCTGGGAAAAAAAATCACTTAACCAGCACAAGGTGAGGAGTGGGCAGAGTGACTATACAGAAATTTATCTAAGAAATATATGAGGGGGCAGCTAGGTGGCATAGTGGATGGAGTCATAGCCCTGGAGTCAAGAAGATCTGAGTTAAAATATAGCCTCAGAGAGTTGATATTTACTAGTTATGTGACCATGGGCAAGTCACTTAATTCCACTTTCTTAGCAAAAACTAAAATAATAATATTAACAATAATAAATATATGAGTTCATTAGTGTTTTGCAAATGTAATAATTACCAACAATAATAACTTACCAAGGCAGGATTGGGTTGCATTAAGAAAGCCCAAACAGGGTGGTATTAATCCATATTTTTCAAGAACATTTCTGGAGTATTGGCTCAGCTCTGAACATTATATTTTAGAAAAGATATTTATAAATTAGAGAGCATCTAGGGAAAGACAATCAGAATGGTATAATTTTTATAATATGAAAAAGCTCTTTGGGAGAATTGGCAATATGTAGCCTGGAAAAAAGAATATTAATTGAGAGACAGGAAAGATAGCTATACACAAGCTTGTATGAAATAACCTTGATGAGAAAACACTGTGTTCCATGTCCTTTAATTTCCTCCCCATAAAATCCCTATATCTTTTTTTTCTGTCAAGGACCATTTGAATATTTTTAACAGCATTCATGGACCATACAAAATTATTGTCTTAAAAATTAGCCTGTTATATTTGATCAAACATTGAATTAATCCATCTCTAAAAAGCTCCTAGATTTATTGAATTTCAATTCCCACCTGCACTTGCTGTGCCAGCCTAGATAGATTGATTTCACCAATCTTATGCCCATGGACTGGCTGTTCCCTTTCCCTGGTCTAAAGATACATACTTCTTACATTATATTCTTAGTGGTTCATATCAACTACATAATACAGAGAAGATTTAAGGCAGTCAGAGAATATGTTCTGCTATTTTCTCAACAAATATCAAAATTGAAACATCTATGATTAATAAATGAATCTGCTCTGAGCCCACACTCTAGTTCATTAATATTTTAAATATGCTAAATAAACTTATTTTCCCATAAACTTTGCCTCATCATTTTCTAAGTATATAAAATTCTTTAATCTCTTAGGAGTAACTAAACATGAAAGTTAGTGACTATACAATTGATTAGCATGGAAGTAAATATTAATTAGTGGAAGCAATAATTAATTAAACATTAACATGGAAAATAATGAAATAATAGTCATGATAATTATTTACAATCTTTCCAAAAGATCAGATTCAAAAGTCATATTTGCCTATCACTACTGCTGACTGGGATAATCTCAAATAGAGTTTTGATATAATTAATTTTGGAATTCCTTCTAATTAAATAGATTTCAACTCATCAATATGTATTTATTTTGTGACATTGAGTCCCTGTCTTCTCGAAAGTTCACTCTATAGAATCTACATAATATGCAGGAAATCTTTCTCAATTTCTCCCAGCTCTAAGTAGAGTACTCTGGCTATTCATCTGTCATCATTTGTTCTCACCAAATGACCAGGTTATCCTCTCTTTCTGCCATACAGTACTTAGACATCATTTATTACTGTCTTTCAGAGTTCCTCACTGGTTACATGCTGTAGCCTGCTCATATTCCTTGTCCTTTTTACTTATCCTCTGTGTCATTTAAAACCCTTCGTCACATGACCTCTTTTTTTTAAATTTTTTTACACTTTATTCCCCTCCATGTACTCACTGATCCAGTGATACTGTTATCCTTACTATTCCTTATATAAGACACTTCCACTCTACTTTGTGAATTTGTCCTAGAATATGCCCATTGTTGAAATTTGCTCTTTCCTCATTTATATCTCTTGATTTCCTTCAAGTACCAACTAAAATTCCACTTTCTACAAGAATCATTTTCTGATACCCTTAATTGCAGTGCCTTATCTTAGATTATCTCTGGTTTATCCTTATTTATCAAGCTTGCACAAAGTTATTTACACATGGTCTCATCTTTACCCTGAACTCCTTAAGAACACAGATTGTGTTTTTTTTTAATCTCCTTTATTTGTGTTTAATTCATTGTCTAGCACATAAAAGGTTCTTTGTTGACTGGACTCTGCATGCTCATCTTTAGTTCTTCAGAAACAGTGGTGTGCAAAATCTCAGTAACACCATTAAAATGTTTCTATGGAGAATATGAGACTTTACTGCTGCAGAAAATATAGGGTTAATAAAAGATTTTTGCAATTTACTGAAAGCAATTCAGTCTACTCTCCTCTTTTTCAATTCTGGGCCACATCATTGTCAATCTGCATTATCTCCACAACAAAGAATGCATAGATGGCAACATCATCAAATGGCAGTACTTGCCTTGAATTTCCTATAGTCTCCTGGTGGGTACAGTATGTATACAAATATATCAGAATCATTCCATCAACAAATGCCTATTGAACATCTATTCTATGTCAGAACCTGAGGTAGACACTGAAGATGCTGAGACAGAAATAGAAATGTCCTTTCCTTCAAGGGGCTTACCTTCCATTGCACAAAATATCTATGCATAAAGAACATAAAAAATACTAAGTAATTTAAGAAAACATTAACAGCTGGGGACATCGGGAAGGGATTCAAAAATGAGGTGGAAAAATGAATGTAGAGATTTGAAGATGTCAAAGTGGGAAGAGAGTGAATTCCAAACATAAGAAAACAGCATATTCAAAGACATAGAGATGGGAGGAGTGATGTATGAAGAATAGCAAAGCTAGTTTGGCCAGACTTCAAAGTACATGAAGGGAGTATGTATAATAAGGCTAGAAGGGTAGTCAAAACAAGATTGTGAAAGGACTTTGCATGACAGAGGATATTGAATTTGATTTTAGGGGTAATAAGGAGCCACTGGAGTTTCTTGAACATGAGTCAAACCTGTCCTTTAAGAATATTTTGGCATACATAAGGAAGATGGATTACAAAAGCAATGAACTTGAAACAGAGACCAAATCAGTAAGCAAAATATTATTTGAAGACTGAAGAAAACAAGTATTTTTTAAATGTCTACACCGTTACTTTACAAATTTTCCTTATTTTGATCCTCACAACATCCTTGGGAGGTAATTTCTATTATCAACCCCATTTTACAGATGAGGATTGGGAGGGCAAGTGTACTGACAATTGGGAAAATTGGAAAGGTCATACTGTAAGAGTTGGTATTAGAACTATCATGAATAACTTGAGGAAATTTTAAGAAGTAGTGGGAAGAAGAGAATTCATTATGGCACATTAGACAGCTTGTATGAAGGTACAGAGATAGAGGCAACTAGAATATAGGGTCCAGAGTCAGAAATATTCATTTCCCTGAGTTCAAAGCTGGTCTCAGATACTTAAAATGATGTGCTCCTCAGCAATTCACTTAACCCTGTTTACCTCAGTTTCTTCATCTGAAAAATGAGTTGGAGAAGGAAATGGCAATACCAGCCCATTATCTTTGCCAAGAAAACCCCAAATGGGGGTCATGAAGAATCAGACACGACTCAATAACAACAACAAAGACAGGAGAGGGAATAGTGAATTAAGGGAACAGCTAGTGGGTCAATTTAATTGAAAAAAATGCATTTTTTTAAAGAGGAATAATGTGAAATGTCTTGAAATGTTTTTGGACCCACTCTGAAAGCCCCATATTTGGTTTCCTCTCCTAAGAGTTTCTCTTCCACTCTCCTATTATTCCAAAGAGATAATTGATCCATGCACTGAAAATGATGGACACTACTCTCAGTACAGAGTTGGCTTGGCACTCTCAAGGTTTAAGAACATAATTCAGAGCCTAAAGTCATGGAAGGTCACTGAGAACATTCTCACTGCCTGGTAGCTATGGATGCCATCAATCACTGATTTAAAATGTTATGTCTTACACTAAAATGCACGTTCAGCATAAGAGGAAAGCAGCAACTGATGGGTGGAAAAAATCCTGAAGAGGAATGAAAGAATAGGAATCAGCAGGAAAAAAGTTTAACACTATTTTTTTTCCACTTAGTTTCCAAAGGGACAGAAAAGAGGTTCTCTCCTTCCTCATTTGTCACAGAGCATTTGGGAAACCAGTTTGTAGAGTCATTGCAGCCTCTGCTGTATTTCCCATTCCAGATTTGGTAACTGGGAATTGTATTTAATCTTACCCGGCACAATATTAAAAAATCAATAACAAATGCATTCCTTATACTCTTTTCTGGTAATGGGCCACTTAGAATAATAAGGTCCTCTGAGTTGTGCTAAAATACTTCGCCTCAATCTTCTTTGAACTCCCTGTGTGAGAGTCAAATAACTCAGGTCATGGATGTCCTTTCTTCATTAGGTTGCTAGCATCGTAAGAGTAGGAAATATATTTTTATCTTCAATTCTGAGTATATAGCCCTATACTTAATATTTGGTTGTTAAATTAAATGGAATAGGATTCTAGTTCTACATTCTCAAGCCTAGTAAGGGTCAAAAGGAAAATTCTATATAATACATTAAATTCCTCTATTTTTGAATATAGATATATAAAAGCATGTAAATGAAAATATCTGCATATACATGGATACATCAATATTTAAATACTTATTTTCCTTATTAAAATTTTCATTGATTTGTTTAGTTTTTACATTAACAACATTCAAGAGATTACCCCCTATTCTGTGCAAGGTCTCTTGTGGCAAAATAAAGCAATTAAGCCAAACTAACAATAGAGTGACCTTATTTGAAAATGCATACAACATTCCACATCTTTATTACCCCCAACTTTTTTCTATATTGTTTTTATATTAAGAAGAAGCTATTTTCTTTCCCTTCCACTCCAAACCCAATTGGGAATAAAGAGAAATGGAATACAAATTCCTTATAATAAATATACATGCAAAAATAAAATAAATTTGCTCTAGCTATATACAAATATATGCTTATAGGTACTCATGCATACACAAAGATAGATAGATGAAATAGATAGATAGAGAGATAAACAATGTCTCATTCTGCATCCTGAACCTGTCACTTATCTTTCAGAAGTGTATAATATATTTCAACATCAGTTCTTTAGAATCCTGGATAATCTTTGTACTTTCTTGCAAATTTTTAATTTTTAAAATTTCAATTTTTAAAAAATTGTATTTACAGTATTCTTATTTAATATGAATCTGGTTCTGTTTAATCATTCTTCATCAGTTTATAAAAGTCTTCAAAATTCTTTATTTTCATAGTACTGATACTATAGTAAAAAGTATTATTCTGGATCCTCTAACAACTCCATTTCAGTTGATTTCTTTCCATCTTTCTTTGAAATAATCTCGTTCCTGAATGCTATAGCATTTATAGTATTTCATCACATTAATATGCCACAATTTATTTAATCATTCTTCAAACTGATAGGAATTCCTTTAATTTCCTAGGGGTTTGCCATTATAAAAAAGAGATTTTTCTATTTCTTTGAGCATTTTAAGGTAGAAGTCAATCAGTGGAATAGTAAGATGAAAGGGAATTCACTGTATAATTTTTGTGTGTGTGCTTGCATAAGTGTATACAGTTCTAAATTGTGTTCCAGAATGGTTGTATCCATTCAGAGTCCAAGAGTCCATTAATATAGTTTCCTAGATCTTATCCAACATTTATCTTTTTCTTTTTTTTATCATCTTTGTCACTCTAATTAAGTGCAATCTAATTAATTGATTTAATTTGCATAAACATACAACTAAGTAAAAAATATCCCTAAAATAGGCATATTTTTCCACCCTTCATTTGAGAATTTTCTCATTTTTATCACACATGTAAGCCTAAATATCATCTCCCTAACACAGAATATCATAAAGGCAGGATTTCAAGAGATGTTATGTTAAAGAGCAGAAAACCTATATCCAAGGAAACTAAAGCCAGCAAATGATGCCCAAGAAAACTGATACCCAGGCAAATAATCCAAGATCTCACAGTTTGTACATACAAAACCAGGACTCAAACTCACTTCTTCTTCCTGAAAATGCAAACCCTCTTTACATTGATCTTTCTTTATTTTTGCTTTTCTTTTTAGTATCCACTGTGGTTACTGGTATCCATTCAAGACAGTAAATTTCATTTTTATCTTCTTTTTTGATTAAAAAATGTCCTCTGATATCTGATAATAATTTCTTTACTATTTTGGTGTAGCAGAGAGCAAAATCTCTCCCATCAAGGTGCATGTACCAGTTCTATAATCAGGACTTTCCCATTTGTAAATGGGAATAGCTTCAGGGTCATTTAAGTAACTTTTCCCAGATTCCCCAAATGAAGATAACACATAGAAGATGAAGGAGAGAAAATGCAAAGGTGACTACTGACAAAGAGGAATGGATTCAATTGCAGATACCAAGAAAAGGAAATGGTAGTGACTCATCATACCTCTAGCATGTGATTAAAGTTGATTTCTTTGATGAGTGCAAAGAAGAGATTTTCTGAAATTCCCATGCCTTCCTCCACCAAGTCCCTCTCAGTCCACTCCAAATCCTGTCATATTAAGTCTATGATGTGAGGTATAGAAACTAAGAAGACTGAGTATAAATAAAAAGATTTAAGAGAAAAGAAATGACTTTGAACTGTAAAACACTTTCAGGGACTGGACCAATATGGAACAGGTTAGTGAGGTGGTCCCCAGAGAAAAGAGATTAATGCCATCTGTCAGTGGAGAGGCCACCTACATACAGAGTGGGGAAAGAGTGTGGTGCAACTACAAAGTCCACTTCTCTTTTCATCCTTCAACTCTCGAGCAATCAAGTAGGGACATTTCCTAATTGCCTGGTTGAGGTCAATGATCAAGTGAAGCAAGAGGTCCCACAAAGATCCTAGGGCATAAGTGTTATATTAGAGCAGATAAAATTTCAAATCCATTCCCATATCACAGGTCTCAAGAAGTAACCTGTCTTGGATTGGCATAGATGTTTTTCAAAAAAAGGAAAAAAAAATATATATATATGTATGTATATATTGTTCTTTTGGTTTTGGTAGGTTTATGAACATAGTCCAGCTTAACTTCTCAATGTTAGATATAATTGGTCATCTATTTTTAGTGAGGGGCAGTTAAGAGGCACAGAGTACCAGGTTAGAGTCAGGAAGACACATATTCCTAAATTCAAATCTAATCTCAGATACTTATTAACTGTATGAACTTGGGCAATCCATTTAGCCCTGTTTGCCTCAGTTTTCTTATCCATAAAAGGAAATGACAAACTGCTCCAGTATTTCTGCCATGAAAGCCCAAGTTAGGTCACAAAGTGTCAGGTACAACTAAACCACAATAACAAAATCCATTACTTATAAAGACTATGAAAGACAAAAGAGAGAAAACTGGTAAGGACCAATTTTTATCTTTTAAAAATAATTTATTTAATTCTTAAGTTAAATTCTTTCTTTAAAAATTCTCAGGGCAGAGCCAATATTGAAGAGTGAAGGGAGGAAACCCTAGAAGCTCTCCCCAGAAGACTCTAAATACCTTTAAATTATGACTCTAAACAAATTCTAGAGTGGTGGAACCCACAGAAGGACTGAGTGAAACAAGTTTCTAGTCCAAGAAAACATGGAAGATCCACAGGAATCTATCTTACCTTAGAGGAAAAAAGAAGAAAGGGATGGGAGAAAGGGGACAAGGGGAAGGGTGGGGAGCTGTAGGTGATAGAAGAGAGGGAAGATTGAAGGAGAGGTTAGTCAGATACAACACTCTTTTGAGGACAGCCAGGGTGAAAGGAGATAGAGAATGGAATAAATGGGGATGGGGAGGAATAAGATGGAGGGAAATACATTTCTACCAGGGTTGAAGCTCAGCCCTGGGAAATATAAACAGGTCTTCTGAACCACCCAGCAGCTACTTCCAGAACACATAGCCCATGAATGGTAAGGTGGTCAGGGGGAGATTGTAGAGACCTCTCCACTATTGCTGAGACAGGACTCTGTTCCTTTTCCCATACTCAAATCCAAACTGAAATCTGAGGCCCCATACTGCCATAGCAGAGCAGGATCCGCTTCACAATTCCAGGGCAGAGGGGAATGTTTGTGATCATCCATAGACCAGAGCACAGGTCAGGAGAGCAGTCAGCTTCTCAAAAGACCATGAAGGAATTGAGGTCTTGATGGGGGGTGGGAGAGGGATGTGTTCCTGAAAACAGCTGCAAAAACCCTTAAATTTTTCCACAATGGAAACATAACCCTGCTTTAACAAAGAGTTAAAATCAAGTCATGGGCTAGGGCAAGGAACAAACAAAAGAAGAAAAATACCATAGACAATTATTTTGGTCCCATGGAGGATGAAAATATACACTCAGAAGATGACAAAGTCTTCAAGAAAAATATGAATTTGTCTCAGTCTATGGAAAAACTCAAAAAAGATTTTGAAAATCATGTAAGGGAGGTAGAGGAAAAGTTGGAAAGAGAAATGAGAACGATGCAGGAAAATCATGAAAAACCAAGTCAGCAACTTGGTAAAGGAGAAACAGAAAACTACTGAAGAAAATAACATCTTAAAAAAACCAGTTTATATCAAATGGAAAAGTCCAAAAGGTCAATGAGGCGATGAATGCTTTAAAAAGCAGAATTGGCCAGATGAAAAAGGCAATACAAAAAGTTCTCTAAAGAAAACAATTCCTTCAAATGGAAAATGGAGCTAAAGGAAGCTGACGACTTTCTAAAAAAACTTTAAATTTTATTTATTTATTCATTTTGATTTTTACAATTTTCCCCTAATCTAACTCCCCCCCATGCCACCCAACAGAAGGCAGTCTGCTAGTCTTTACATTGTTTCCATGGTATAAATTTATCCAAATTGAATGTGATGAAAGAGAAATCATATCCTTAAGTAAGAAACATAAAGTAAAAGAGATAGCAAAATCAGACAATAAGATATCAGGTTTTTCCCCTAAATTAAAAGTAATAGTCCTTGGTCTTTCTTCAAACTCCATAGTTCTTTCTCTGGATACAGATGGTATTTTCCATAACATATAGCCCCAAATAGGCCCTGATTGTTGCACTGATGGAATGAGCAAGTATTAAGGTTGATCATCACCCCCATGTTGCTGTTAGAGTGTACAATGTTCTACTGGCTCTGCTCATTTATCTCAACATCAGTTCATGCAAATCTTTCCAGGTTTCCATGAATTCCCATCCCAAAGGTGTTCCATGACATACATATACCACAGTTTATTAAGCCATTCCCTAATTGATGGACATTCACTCAATTTCTAATTCTTTGCCACCACAAACAAGGCTGTTATGAATATTTTTGTACAAGTGATGCTTTTATCCTTTTTCATAATCTCTTCAGGGGATCGACCCAGTAGTGGTATTGATGGATCAAGGGGTATGCAAATTTTCATTGTCTTTTGGGTGTAATTTTAAATTGCTCTCCAGAAGGGTTGGATGGGTTCACAGCTCCACCAGCAAAGTATTAGTGTCCGAAATTTCCCACGTCCCTTCCAACATTAATCACTGTCCTTTCTGGTGATATTGTCCAGTCTGAGAGGTATAGGGTGGTACCTCAGAGATGTTTTAATTTGCATTTCTCTAATAAGTAATGATTTAGAGTATTTTTTCATATAACTATGGATTGCTTTGATTTCCTCATCTATAAATTGCCTTTGCATATCCATTGACCATTTGTCAGTTGGGGAATGACTTGGTTTTTTTTAAATTTGACTCAGTTCTTTGTATATTTTAGAAATGAGTCCTTTGTCAGAAATACTAGTTGTAAAAATTGTTTTCCAACTTGCTACATTTCTTTTGATCTTGGTTACAATGGTTTTGTCTGTGCAAAAGCTTTTTAATTCAATGTAATTGAAATTATCTAGTTTGTTTTTAATGATCTTCTCCATCCCTTCCTTGGTCATGAACTGCTTCCCTTTCCATAGATCTGACAGGTATACTACTACTTGATCTTCTAGTTTGTTTATAATGTTGCTTTTATGTTTAAATCCTGTATCCATTTTGATCTTATTTTGGTATAGGGTGTGAGGTGTTGGTCTAATCCAAGTTTCTTCCATACTGACTTCCAATTTTCCCAACAGTTTTTAATCCAAGAGAGAGTTTTCAAACAGCAGATAACTATAATCATTTCCTGCTATTGCATCTAGTCTATTCCAATGATCTGCCACTCTATTTCTTAGCCAATATCAGGAGTTTTGATGACTATTGCTTTATAATATAATTTTAGATTTGGTAAGACTAAGTCACCTACTTTGACACTTTTTTTCATCGAATCCCTGCAAATTCTTGACTTTTTGTTGCTCCATATATATTTACTTAATATTTTTTCTAATTCATTAAAGTAACTTTTTTGGAATTTTGATTGGCGGGGCACTAAACAAGTAGTTTTAGTTTTGGAAGAAGTGTCATTTTTATATTAGCTCAACCTATCCATGAGCAGGTGATGCTTGCCCAGTTATTTAAATATGATTTTATTTGTGTGAGAAGTGTTTTGTAACTGTTTTTAAAAAGTTTTTGAGCCTGCCTTGGCAGGTAGACTCCAAGGTATTTTACATTGTCTCAGGTTACTTTGAATGGGATTTCTCTTTCTAGCTCTTACTGCTGTATCTTTCTAGTCATATATAGAAATGATGAGAATTTATGAGTGTCTATTTTGTATCCTGTTACTTTGCTAAAGTTACTAATTATTTCTAGTAGTTTTTAGATGAACTTTTGTTATTGTCTGGGTATACCATCATGCCATCTGCAAAGAGTGAGAGTTTTGTCTCTTCCTTCCCAATTCGAATTCCTTCAATTTCTTTTTCTTCTCTTATTGCTGAAGCTAACATTTCTAATACAATGTTGAATAGTAGTGGTGATAGTGGGCATCCTTGTTTCACCCCTGATCTTATTGGCAATGCTTCTAGCCTATCCCCATTGCATATAATGTTTATTGATGATTTCAAATAGATACTGTTAATCATTGTAAGGAACAATCCATTTGTTCCTACACTCTAGTGTTTTTAGTAGGAATGGTTACTGTATTTTGTCAAAAGCTTTTTCAGATCTATTGATATAATATTATGATTTCTCATTTCCTCCATTCTTCCCCTCTATTGTAATAATTCCTTTGTACCTCTTAATGTAATGAGATTTACCCCATTCATTTACCTCCATCATCCCATCTCTTTTTTTTTCTCTTCAGTATTTTCAGGGAGACCAGTGATTCTTAAGTTGTCTTTCCTACTTCTATTCTCTACGTCAATAGTTTTTCTGATGAGGTATTTTATATTTTCTTCTATTTTTTCTGATTTTTTGGTTTTTAACAGATTCTTGTTTTCTCATGAAGTCATTAGTTTCCACAAACTTTATTTCTTTTTAAAGAATAATTTTCTTCATTTACCTTTTGCAAATCCTTTCCCAATTAGTCAATTCTATTTTTGAAAGAGTTTTCCATTTGACCAATTGAGGTTTTGAGAGAATTGCTTTCTTTTTCCATCTGACCAATTGTATTTTCCAAGGATTTGTTTTCTTGTTGCAAAGTTCCTTCCCAAATTTTCCAATTAATTTTTAAACTCCTTACTGATTCCTTCAAGGAAGTCTTTCTGGGTTGGAGACCAAATAATATTCTCCTCAGAGGTTCTAGAGCTCTCTGAGTTAGAGTCTACCTTCTAGGTATTTTACTATGGACGCCCCCCCACCCTAGTTCAATGGCCTTTCTTCATTTTCCTAAGATCTTGTGTTTTGGAGGAGGGGCTGGTTCACAGAGGTTTGATGATGGGATACCTAGAGGCTTTACTCACTGGGTTTAATAACTTAAAGTGGGTCATCCAGTAGGGGGTACTAGAGGTTTACTCACTGGGACTAGTAACTCCAAGTGGGCCAGCTGGTAGAGGGTACTGGTTGCTTTCTCTGGAGTGTCTGTGACCTTGATTTGAGGCCCTTTCCCTTGGCCTGGAGGGTGTGGGCAGGGCTTCTGGATGCTTTTATCCTTGAACATTGTGGGACAAGGTAATTACTCTCTCTATTCACAGCTGTAGGAGCTCTGCTGCCCATGCCTGAGCCTGAGGGAGAGGAGGGGTGGGCTGTTACTGCATTTGTGCTGGGAAGAGGTATCAACTGAAATGAATGTATGGAGTCTCAGGTCCTCCAAACCAGAGCAGCCCAGCAGATTGATATTTGCAGCTCTCTGTGCTGGAACTCGCCCTCCAACTCTGCTGGAGTGCCCCAAACTATCAGGTCCACAGCCAAAGCCTCCATGCCCCATTCTGTTCTTGGACTGTGGCCCCCACAGTCATGCCTCTGCAGCTGATCCTAGGTTAGTCTGACTCTCACCCCACCCAGCAGGCTGTCTGCTCTCTGCCCCCATGATCTCTGAAGACAAACCTTAAGGTTGATGTTCTTTTCCTTGTTTCTTTTTCTGGATTTTGTCCATTGAATTTGTTTCATATTATATGTGAGGGAATTTATTTCATATTATATATGAGAGAAGATCAGGAGAACTTAGCACAGTGCCTGTCTTCTCTCCTCCATCTTGGCCAGTAGTGTCTTTATTTGGAAGCTGATGACTTTCTGAGAAATCAAGAAACAATAAAACCCCAAAAGGATTAAAAGTTAGAAGAAAATGTGAAATATCTCATTGGAAAAGCAGTTGACCTGGAAAACAGATCCAGTAGAGATAATTTAAAAATTATTGGGCTACCTGAAAGTCATAATCAGGGTAAAAGCCTTAACTTCATTTTCCAAGAAATCCTCTAGGAAAATTGCCCTGATATCGTAAAAGCAGAGGGTTAAAATTTACATTGAGAGAATCCACTCATCACTTCCTTAAAGATATTCCAAAATTAAAAGTTTCCAAGAATAAAGCCAAATTCCAGAATGCCTAAGTCAAGGAGATAACATTACAAACAACCAGAAAGAAACAATTCAAAAATTGTGAAGCTACAATCAGGATTACACAGGATTCAGCAGAATCTTCATTAAGGGCTCACAGGGCTCAGAATATGATATTTTGGAAGGCAACAGAGTTTGGACTACCACCGAGAATCAACTACCCAGCAAAACTGAACATACTCTTTCATGAGAAGAATTGAACATTCAATGAAATAGGGGACTTTCAAATGTTCTTGATGAAATGAATAGAACTGAACAGAGAAATTGATCATCAAGTATAGGACTCAGGTGAAGCAATAGAGAGGGTAGAGGGAAGGACCAATTATGAAGGATTTAATGATGTTGAACTACTTGTATTCCTGCATGAGAATATGAATCTAATAACTTATATGAAACTCATTTATTAGGGTAGGTAGAAGGAACATATCTAGATAAGGCACAGAAAAGAGTTGAATATGAAGTTATAATATAAAGATGGAGTTAATGGGTCAGAAAGGAATGAACTGGGAAAAAGGGAAAGGAGAAGTAGCATGAGTTAAAATATTTCACATAAAAGAGGCAAGAAAAAGTTTTTGCAATGTAGTAAAAAGGGAGATAGTGAGGGGAACTGAGTGAGCCTTCATTATCAACAGATCTGGCTCAGAGAGGAAATAAAATATACACTCCATAGGTTATAGAAATCTATCTTACCCTAGAGGGAAAAAATGGAGAAGAACAAAAGGGGAGAAAGAGGACAGGGGGCGGGGAGGGGAGTGTAGGTGATAGAGGAGAGGGGAAGATTGAGGGAGAGATTAGTCAGATACAACATACTTTTGAGGAGGATTGGGTGAAAGCAGAGAGAGAATAGAATAAATGGAGGTGGGCAGAAATAACATGGAAGGAAATATAGCTAGCAATCACAACTGTGGGGGGAAATATTGAAGTAACTTCTCTGATGGACTTATAATAAAGAATCTCAAAGACAGAGCTGATGGTGTCCAAATACAGACTGAAGAATATTTTTTTCCTCTCACTTTGTTTTCCTTGAGGTTTCTCTATCTTTGTGAGGGAAAGAGAGATTATGTTTACTTTTACAACAAGACTATTTTAGTAAAGTGAAAAAATAAATAAACAACAAATGTTAAACATTATTAAAGGGATGATAACTAAATGCGTAGAAAAGGAAGCAGGGATCAAACGTTTGACTTCATGACAATAGATCAGATAAGACTAACTGCATTATAAGACTATCAGACTCCTAGACCAGGGCAAAGTTAGAGGGATAGTTTACTTCAATTTCAAAAGAAATATTAGACAGTTTTTCATACTTCCTTGAGGAAAACATGGAAATGTGTAGACCAAACAACAGTAAAGTTATATGAATTTTAAATAGCCTGAAGAGTATAAAAATTGTCACTGTATAAAATTACCTTGTGTGTATTTTCAATATTTTTTCATGTAATTTTGCAACTGTATGCTATTGTTCAGAGTAGAATATAAATTCTTAGAGGGCTGAATGTTTTATTTTTAACTTTGAATTTTCAATTTTGTGTTCTGGATCCAGGGGTATCCTTCTGTCTCTCAGTCCTCAATAATCTTATATATGTATATATGTATGTATATATACATACATAATTTGCATTCACATACTTTCATATGTACACACACACACACAAACACAACACAATTCTAGTTATAACTGTTTTGAGTGAAGAAGTTATCAAGCAGTTCAATTTGAATTAACTTGCTCCAGATGCACTGACCTAGGATCTATCTCTGTGTCCTTGAGGGTTATTGGTTTAAACCTCCTTGTTTTCTTATTTGATTTTATACTTCTCTAGCAAATAATTCTTCTAGAGCAAAGCAAAAACCTCCTCAAGGTTCCAGGGGCAGTCTTAAGGGATTCTTCTCTAATGCTACTAGCTCAAAAATCTCATTCTTATGTATTCTTCCTATTAGCCACAAGTAACTAAGGTCCTCAGTTTCATTTAACTAATAAGCATCATTTATGTTTTACAAAAACTTATATAAATTATAGATACATCAAGAACAGTAGCACAAATATTTCCCCCCGATGTCTTAGAGAAATGTTCTTCCCTACATAACTATTGATCCCTTTAGAGAATAGGCTCAGACGTAACTTCTTATCTATATAACATTCAAGTTTGTTTTCAAATACATCATAGTTTTGAATTACTTTGTGTCTTAGTCTAGTCTCACACATCCTTTTCTCACTTGTTCTTGAGGATATCAATGCTGAAATGACTGTTAACTAAAACTTGGTTTGAACTTTGCTCCTATTGCTTGGCTCTCCTGAATTTTTGAAGCTCACAAAGTCATAGATATCTCTAATCTCCTTCAGTAAATATAGGAAAGAACAAACCACAAAAAAAGGAAACAACAGAGGGTTATATTCCTAGACTGCTTTCAGCCTCAGAGGGAGGCCCTGAGTTCTATCCCCTTCAAAACTGTCTCAATGGAATGCAGTTAGGTAGGAAGGAGTCATAATAAGGGTGTGATTCTGTCTGACTTTTGAAAGAGGCCACCATACCTACACTAGGACCACCATGGTGAATCTTACTGAGATCTAGATGCCATCTGTCTTGCATCTACAAGTGAGACAGAATGAAAGGCAGAAGGACCTTAATTTGCCAGACTTAATCAGCTGAGCAGACAGTTGTGTGGACCCTAGCCTTAGTAGGTAAGCTCTGAAAATAGCCGCAGAATGTGTGAGCCAAGTGGGTCTCCATAGTGAGTCTTCCTGGGATCTTGACTCTTCTCTCTGCCCATCTTCTGGAGACCTCCTGTTCTCTCCAATGTTGAAACCAGCTGAGAACCATACTCCAAGTATGAATAATTCTGTAACCATCAGAATAAGAAAGTTCAAGAAAAATAGACATCCTCATCATAAACAGATGGTTATAGATGTCCTTCATCCTGGAAATGCCATGGTGACTAAGATTGCAATTTGAGAAAAACTAGCCAAATATAAGACAACTCTACATGTCATTTTTGTCTTTGTGTTCAGAGCCCATTTTGATGGTTGCAAAACAACAGAATTTGTAATGATTTATGATTCCCTTGACCATGCAAAAAAAAATGATCCAAAGCACAGTCTTGAAAAGCATGATCTATAAGAGAAGAAAAAGATATCAAGAAAGCAGTGAAAGAACAGAATGAGGAAAGTGAGGAGTACTGCAAAGACAGCTGTCAGTTTGGCAGACAGTGAGCTGGAAATTTCTTTAAAGAAGGAATAAAAGACACTATGATGATATTTATCTGTGAGGATAAAATGGGTTTTTGATCAGAGCCTAAATAAACTATTTAAAACCTTAAGAAAAAAAGAAAGCACTGTAGTTCTAATTGGCAGCCAGTCAAACAGGTTTCTCTTCATCAAATGGTTTATTTGATAAAATCAGTTACAAAATATCTTTACATGTTCAGAAGGGCCAATAAGGCATGCTCATTGACCAATCATGGATTGCATTCCTGTTAATTCTTTTTACCTGTGTAGAGGAATGCTTTTATATAGGGCATTTTAATATTTTTATTAAAGGAATTTATTATTTAAATCCTTAGACTAGAAGTGGTCCAATTCACTAGTCACTGAACTTTGACCAATGCAATAAAATGTTTATTGATTTACCATTTGATTAATTGGTAATTTAAAATCTAGGAAAAGATATGGTGATGACAAAGAGATAGTAGGACTTCATAAATATTAGGTAATGCCAAACTAATTTCATTATTGATGGTTTTATTAAACTGGTAAAATATGGAGATGTTACACATAGCTTCCCTAGATTTTAGCAAAGTACTTGATAAAGTGGTGCATGCAGAAAAGATGAGAAAAGAGGGCTGATTAATAGAACAATTATATGGTTTTGATACTGGTTGAATGACCAGCCTCAAAGAATAGTCATTAAAGGTTTGATGTAAACTTAGTAGGAGCTCTACAATGAACTGATCTAAAAGAATTTTTATAGACAATATACCATATACTATATATATATATGTATATATATATACATATATATATATATTTACAATATACCATTACAGTATTATACCAGTAATATACCATTTAGAATTTTTATCAATGTCTTAAATGATAATAGAAATAGCACATCTATGAAAATCCTCTTCTTCAGAAGTCAACCTACTTATAAGTTATCCTTAGTTGTTGGAGCTGCTTCCAAACTTTAAATCTAATTTTTGCTCTTTAAATCTTCTATTTATCATTCCTGGTTCTTCTCTCTAATGTTTAAAAAGTTAAGTCTAATCCCTCTTCACATACTATTCAAATACTTGAAGAGGGTAATAATATTTCTCTGAGTCTGAGAAGTCAATATAGTTGCCAGCAACCATCCACTCCTATAATTGGTCCTGCCTGCAGACTGTAATTCCAAGAGGAGTGGAGCAGAAGCAGCAAAGGGGAAATCAGCCATCCCCAATGGAAAGCCTAGCGGAAAGGACAGTGGTGTGGTATATACACAGTCCTGGACTTGGGGTCAGGAAGGTTTGGATTCAAACTGACATTTACTAGTGTGTCAATATTGGCAAGTCATTTAATAATAGCTAATGATAACAACACTGCTAAATGTTAAACACTTTATAAATATTATGAAGGATTTAGGTCCTATTATTATTCCCCATTTTATAGTTGAGGAAACCAAAGCAGATAGTAATCAAGTGGCTTGTCAAGATCACACATTTAGTAAGTCAATGAGGTGACATTTAAACTCAAGTTTTCCTGACTCCAGGTTCAGTGCTCTATACACTGTATGACCTAGTTGTCTTTTTAAATTTTCTATGTGTAAGATTTTTTGTTTGCAAAATGAGGGAACTGAACTTGATAGCTTCTGAGGATCCTTCTGGCTCTTAATCTACAACTGAAAAAAATCTAGAAACACAAGAAAATTAACACAATGGAGAAATGTTGTAAAGAGGCATCCAGGTTAGAACTTGAAAAAGAAAAGGATAATCATGTAATAATCATATAATAACAGAAAAAAAGAAAGAATTTGCCAAAGGACCCATAGGAGGCATAATATATGACCAATGGAATATGTAATAAAATAAATGAAGAGATAAGAAATAAAAAAATTAAGATTTTAAGAAAAAACTTGGAAAGATTAGAAACAGCTTTAAAAAGTAGTTGGAAAATCTTAGAAAAAGTAGAAACATTGAAAAAAGAAAAGAAGGATGGAAATACAAAAATTCTTGGTGTATTATCATTTAACAAGAAATATTTTTAAAAAGTAAAAAGATGATATAATTGAAAGGCTGTGAAATATAAACAAGAACAATTGCCTGAAAAATAGGATAAAAATTGACAATTAGGATCACTGAGATCCATGGAAAGTATGTTGGGGAAAAAAAACCCAAAATCTGGATACTATATTTCAAAAAATTATGGAAGTAAGCTAAGAACAATGGGAATTATAAAATTATTATTATTTTTAACCTCTCTATATAGACCACATGTTCCTACAGGACAGAAGTGGGTGTTTTTATCTCTACCTAGGAGACACTTAATAAATATCTATTGACTCTTGATTGAACAAATGTTTGTATTTTACACTTTTGTTTATGGTATCTGTTACAAAAATTTTGATGAATTCAATTTAAATTTTGTTATTCTGACAAGAGAGACTTGAGCAAAACTGAAAAGAAGTATCTACACCCTAAAGAAAAAGTGATGCATACTTTAAGAAAATCTACTGATTCAAGAAATAGATTTTCTCTCATATAGAAATGGTTCCAATGCAATGGAATAAGATCTAATAAGACCCAACAAGAAAAATCTCTTTTCCTGAGTTTCCATCCTCTGGACACCAAAGAGATGGGAAGATGTGGTTTACCCTCAAAGGGGGAAAAATAATATTTTCAATCAACACCTCAAATAATAAGATCTTCCAATATAAATTTGCATTTAAACATACATTGGTCAAGATATGCCATTCAAATTTAAAGGGAAAAAATTGTCTTTGAATCAAGTCTTTAAAAAAGTTACCCCTAATCTAGATGTTAGTGAAAATATGTTAAGAACATAGAATATTTACAGTCTATTTCCATGATTGGCCAAATCCAATATTATGCTGAGCCCGGGCCCCACTTTAGAGGAAAGTATTTTCCTGTATGAAGTAAATAACTTCTTCCTAGGCATGAAATGTTACTCTCTGGAGGGCATTTTACTCACCTAGACTCACTGTAAGATCAAGACTGCTTAGAAGGCTTGAACTGACTGTGGTTTCTTTTTCCATCTTTCAGGTTCTAAATAATTTTTACCTAGTACTATTTTTAAAAATCCCTTCTCTAATTCTATTCTTCAAACCCAATTTCCATCTACTCCACCCAAGGAGAAAACATTACCATTTTAAAAAAAGAACAAATAGTTTAAAAATATCCCATAACCGATCTCCTACCAAGTAATCTCTAAAAGTATTTTTAAATTACAGAAAAAGTTGGTTTATTTTTCTGTGGAAGGGAGATCAAGGAAATAGCTGCCTGCTGGGTGAAGAAGTCAAAACCCACAGTAGAGAGGCAGTTCATCATCATCCAATAGAATGATTGAAGTACTTGTTCACATGCAATGCTCTCCCAGGTGCTATATAAAAGAAACGAAATACTGTAAATGTTTACAATCCATAATGCATATATTAAACAAACATATTAATTAGTGCAAGAAGACCAATGAGGTCTCAGGCAGAAATTATCCCTGGGAGATTATCCCTAGAAGGAATGCTGAACAAAGATTAGAAACTGTTTCTGGTGGCAATTCACTAGTTGCAATGTAGAAAATGAAGACTCTAAACTCCAGTTTGAGAGACCTCTTTACTTCACTTGACTCCTTTAGACTTATTTGCATAAGAACTAAAATCATTTTAGGAGTCTAAAGGAAGTGTATTTACCAGAGTGCACATACCTTATTGATATTTTTCTTGGGTTGAATCTGAAAAGTTGAGGGAACACAGACAATCAGAAACTTGATGAGCTAAAAGGAATTTTCTCATCCCATTTAAATGTTGCCTGGGACCAAGGACTGTAGAGCTGGCACCAGAACACAGGTAGAAATAACATATTTAATTCTGATTTAAGGACTTAGCCATCTCTTTTTAAAAAATTGATATTTCATTTTATTTTTCTGGTTACATGTTATAGAAGTTTTTCAACATTCATTCATTTGCATATTTTTAAGTTACACATTTTTCTAACAGGTTCCCTTCCATCTGCAGTCGGGTTAAAACTAGACATATACTTTTATGTTTACTATATTTACATAATAGTCATTTTGTATAGAAGGAAATAGGACTAAAGGAAAAGAAAGAAAACCATGGGATGGGACGAAAAATATGAGCTTTTAAAAAGTGAACATAGTGTCCATTCAGAGAATTTGTATGTGTGTGTGTGTATTTGATTTTTTCCTCTGATTGAGGATGGCATTGTCCATAACAGGTTTCCTGGATTTTCTTAGATCTCTGAATTGCTGGGTGGAACTGCATCCATCATGATTGAACCCACAGTATTGTTGTTATTGTGTACAATGTTCTCTTGGTTCTGCTCTCTGCTCCCTTCATTTAGCATCAGTTCATGTAATTCTTTCCGTGCTTCTCTAAAGACCAATCATTCATGGTTTCTTATAAAATAAGAGTATTTAATAACATTCATATACCATAATTTGTTCAACCATTTCCCAGTTGATGGGCATGCCTTCAAATTTACAACTCTTTGCCACCTGAAAAAAAAGAGCTGCTATGAATATTTTGGTACATGTGGGACTTGTCCCAATTTTTTATGATTTTTTTCTGGATATAGGCCGAGAATTGTTATTGCTGGGTCAAAGGGTATGATCAGTTTTATTGTTCTTAGGGCAAAATTCCATATTGTTCTCCAGAATGGTTGATTAGTCACAACTCCAGTAACAGTGAATTAGTATTCCAATCTTCCCATAGTCTCTCCAATATTAAACATTTTCCATTTTTGTCATCTTAGCCAATCTAATAGGTGTGTGGTGGTACCTCATAGTTGTTTTAATTTTCATTTATCTAATCAGTGTTGATTTGAGGCATTTTTTCAAATGACTAGGCATATTTTTAATTCTTTCATTTGAAAGTTGTCTGTTTAATATGCTTTGACCATTTATCAATTGGATAATGGCTTTTAAACATAAATTTGATTTAATTCTCTATATATTTTAGAAATGAGACCTTTATTAGAACCATTATGAATATTTTGGAACATGTAGGAATTTTCCCATTTTTTACAATTTCTTCTGGATATAGTTCTGGAATTTGAATTGTTAGGTCAAAGGGTATGAATAGTTTTATTGCTCTTTGGGCAGAGTTCTATATTGCTCTTCAGAAAGGTTGGATCTGTTCACAAATCCACCAGCAATGCATCAATGTCCCAATCCTCCCACAGCCTCTGCAACAGAGATCATCTTCCCTTTTCTCATCTTGGAAATTCTGATTATAGGCCTATTTCTAGAAGAAATCATAAAACTTGGGAAAATTTCCACAAGTTACAAAATATTCATAGCAGCTCTTTTTTGTAATGGCAAAGAACTGAAAATTGAGGAGATGCCCATCAATTGGGTAATAACTAAACAAGTTATAGTACATGAATAGTATAGAATATCATTGTTCTATAAGAAACCATAAATGATTGGACTCTAGAGAAGCATGGAATGATTTACAGGATCTGATGCTGAACGAAGGAAGAAGGGTCAAGAGAACAATGTTAATGTGTACATTGTTGTTGAAGTACACACCAACAACATTATGAGATGAACAACCTTGATGGACAGAATTCCTCTTGACAGTTCAGAGAAGTTGGACAGCTGTATTAGACTGGTTATGGATTATATCATTCCCAATCAGAGGAAGAAAAATAAAACAAAACAAAACACACACATACACACACGCAAAACAAAATGCCCCTACCAAATCAGATGAATGCTTTTTTTGTATTTGTATTTGTATGCTCTTTTATATTTATTTTCCTTAATTCTAATTCTTCATTCCAAAAATTCCTAATTTGAAAAATATGTTTAACAAAATATGTATGTAAAATGCAAAAAAATCTACTAACTGTAAAATTTTTTCCCTCAGGTTTCTGTTTTTCTTCTATTCTTGACTGCTTTGGTTTTATTAGCACAAAAAAAACATTTTAATTTAAGATAGTCAAAAATCACCCATTTTTGGAATTTATAATGTGCTCTATTTCTTGTTTGTCATAAATCTCTCCCTTTTCCATAGATTCAACAGGTAGAGTATTTCTTCATTTCTTTTTTTTTCTTAGGTTTTTTTGTTTTGGCAAGGCAATGGGGTTAAGTGGCTTGCCCAAGGCCACACAGCTAGATAATTATTAATTATCTGAGTCCAGATTTGAACTCAGGTACTCCTGACTCCAGGGCTAGTGCTCACACTGCGGCACCTAGCTGCCCCTATTTCTTCATTTCTTAATTGGTCTACGGTATCTCCCTCTAGGTCTAAATCCTGTACCAGGGCTTTGCTATGTCTTGACTGAATTATTGACTCATTTTGCTGTCACAGTCTTAGGCTATGCTAACTAAAAAGAGGTTTAGCTCTGTCCAACTAGGGAGAGGTTTACTAGCCACTGCACACACAGCTGATGGTGGCAAGGAGCATTGGATAGACTATAGGGGATGATACCCAACACATGGTTGCGGAATACAGTTTTATCTAAAGCTATCTGGGAAATCCAGCTCCAGTGTTACCTATGATCAAATGGTCACTTCTGGTTAAGAGGTAAAGGGGGAGGAGATTTTGTCTTGTCAATTTATTATCTGACTAAATGTCTTTCTTGTGCTCTCTGGTTGACTTTGCAAAAGTGAGTTTTGCCCTACAGAGAGCTTTGAACTTGGCTTTCCTGGGCCCCATGGGTAATGATGGCTATTATATTAGTAAATCAATTACTTTTGCAATTGTTTTCTATAAATCTATCAAATTCAAAAGAAAGGATTCATTTATTTAATGTTCTAGGGATTGAGAAAAAAAGCCACGTTTGATATGATGATATACCTTTATTCTTCAAAAGAAAAGATTGCAGATATGAAAGCACTATGAAAAATGTAAATCACTATATAAAATGCAAGAATTTATTTGTTAATTAATGATATATTAGGAAAAATTTGAATATATATAAAAGCCCATTGAGCTTTGTACTCAAAACTTTTTTATGGATCTCTTATACCTACTGTAAAAATATGAACTCCTGACCCTGATATTTAAGGCCCTCTGTTAGTTTAACTCCAACTTAACTGTTGAGTTTTATCTCATAATATTCCCCCATCTCCATATATTATACTTTCTGTTCAAACTTAATTACAGTCCCCATCTGCATTCTCACTGTTCCCAGCTCCATATCTTTGCTCAAACAGTTCCTGTGTTTGAAACAGACTGTTTTTTCCCTCCATCTCTTTTCTGTTGAAGGTTCATTATCAAGACACATCCTACCCACAATAGAAGAAAGTGATTTTTTCCATCTCAACATTCTCATAGTTTTAGTATTATTACATTCTACTTAATAACATCCTTAATTATCCATGTCATATTGTTCCATCTTCATTTACAAACTCTTTGAGGGTAAAGGCTATGACAATGTCTAAAATTATGTCTCCTATACTCCATAAAATAAGCACTGCTTTTATATTTAAATTTAAACTTATTCCATTAATAAGGAGCATATAGAGGACTGCCCTAGACATCAGAAAACCTTGGGGCTTGTATTGCAGCTTGGTGGTCCAGTGGATAGACCTCTGGTCTTGCAGTCAGGAGGACCAGAGTTCAAATCCAGCCTCACACATTTGATACTTACTAGCTGTGTGACCTTGGGCAAGTCACTTAAATTTGATTGCCTTGCATCCAGGGCCATCTGCAGATGCTCTGATCCATATTTGACCACTATATCCAGATGAATCAGGAGGAGAAAGTGAGACTGGTGAGTTAATACAGTACTGCCTCACTTAAATTCAATTCATATGAGAACAAAGGACAGACATCATCATCATCACTAGTCATGAAATCTTAGGTAATTTATTCTCTTTGGACCTCTATGAAATGAGGATCTGATATATATATATATATATATACTTCTATTACCCCATGGAATTTTTAAAAATTCAAATGAGATGATAAACATCAAAACTATGTAAACATATAGCTTTAAAACTTATAAATAAATCCTGGTTTTTGAAATAAAGTACCTGATACCACCTCATACCTCTTAGACTGGACAATATGACCAGAAAAAACAATGATCAAGGTTGGAAGAGATGTAGGAAATCTGGGACACTGATGCATTGTTGATGGAGATGTGAATTCATCCAACCTTTCTGGAGAGCAATTTGGAATTATGCCCAAAGGGCAATAAAAATGTGCATACCCCTTGATCCAGCATTGCCATTACTGAGTCTATATCCTAAAGAGATCATGAAAAGGGATAAAAACATCACTCGTACAAAAATATTCCTAGCAGCTCTGTTTGTAGTGGCAAAGAATTGAAAATTGAGTGAATGTCCATCAATGGGGAATGGCTGAACAAATTTTGGCATATGTGTGTGATGAAACACTATTGTTCTATGAGAAACCAGGAGGGATGGGAATTCAGAGAAGCCTGGAAGGATTTTCATGAACTGATGCTGAGTGAAATGAGCAGGCCAGAAGAACATTGTACACCCTAACAGCAATATGGGGGTGATGATCAACCTTAATGGATTTGCTCATTCTATCAGTGCAACAATTAGGCACAATTTTGAAGTATCTGCGATGGAGATTACCATCTGTATCCAGAGAAAGAATTGTGGAGTTTGAACAAAGACCAAAGAATTTAGGGGGGAAAACCATTATCTTATTATGTAATTTTGCTATCTCTTATACTTTATTTTTCTTCCTTAAGGATGTGATTTCTCTCTCATCACATTCAACTGAGATCAATGTATACCATGGAAACAATGTAAAGACTAACAGACTGCCTTCTGTGGGGGATCGGGGAATGGGAGGAAGGAAGCAAGAATAGGGGCAAAATCGTAAACTTAAAAATAAATAAATAAATAAATAAATAAAAACAAATAAAGTACCTGAGACTAACTTGTAGGGATAATTCAAGATAGTCTATGCTTTTTACATCTCAAAAATCATATTCCATAACACACTAATGAATTTACCCTGAATGGTCAGTTAGCCTAGACAGTTAAAAGGAAATGTATTTGAAGTGATTCTGAGTCCGAGCAGAACCAGGAGAACACTGTATACATTAACAGTAACATTGTGAAATGATCGACTATGATGGACTCAGATCTTCTCTGCACTTCAGTGATCAAGGGCAATCCTAAGAGAACTTAGGATATGGAAAATGCCATCTATATCCAAAGAAAAAATTATGAAGTCTGAATTTAGAGCAAAGCATACAATGCTCAATTTTTAAAACTTCTTTTGTTTTCTTATTCTTTCTCTTGTTTTTTTTTTCAGTTCTAATTTGTCTTTCAAAACATGACTAATATAGAAATATGTTAAACACGATTCTATATATACAACCTATATCAGATTGCTTACTGCCATGGGATGGGGGGGTAGGAAAGGACAGTGATAAAAAAAAAGTTAAACTCAAAAGCTAACAAAGAGATGAATATTGAAAACTATCTTTGCATGTAATTGGAGAAAATAAAATAATGTAAAAAAGCAAATGTATTTAAAATGGCATGATATAGTAAGAAAAGTGTTCTTAAAAATTTATCCCAGAAACCCTCTCCCTTAAATACATGCAAAATTACTTGGAAGAATGGACTTATAAGGAGAATATATGTAGAAGGTAGCACATTAAGGAATATAAATGGCTAAGACATTATCATGGAGCTAATGTATCTGACACTGCTGTACTCTCTCCTGGTGGTATCATTCCACTATGGGGTTTTTCTCACAGGTTCCATTTGTTTTACAGTAAGGCAGACAGTTTCCACCCAATCACTACTGAATCTATACAATCTGTTACTACTTTAATGGATTCTATTCTAATGAACATTGATCCATCAGACACAACTCCCACAATGATATTCCCTGTACATACTTCAGTCAATTCCATGCTTTCCACTTTCTCCAACTTCTGAATTTCTTCTCTTTCTTTATTTGTTGTTACAGGTTTGGCTTATTAGGTAAGAAAGAGACAAACACTATACTAAGTAACAGAGATACAAAGAAAGGTCCCCACAACCTCCCATACTTTCAAGGAGCTCACAGTTTAACAGGGGAGACAACATGTGAACAATTATGACCAAATAAGAGAGAGAGAGAGAGAAAGAGAGAGAGAGAGAGAGAGAGAGAGAGAGAGAGAGAGAGAGAGAGAGAGAGAGAGAGAGAGAGAGGAGAGAGGCAGTGGTGGGATTCATGCAGTTTGCACCAGTTTGACAGAACAAATACCTAATTTTATGTTGAGTTTGGCAAATCAGTTGTTAAAATGGCACTTTGTAAACAGGTTCTCTCTTAGGTGGGCACCTGGGCAGCCATTCAATGTGGAAATCACCAAATCACATTTCTTATTTTTTAATGTTCATTTGAAAACAGAAGTGCCCATAGTAATGTTTAATCTATCCATAGAGGGGAAAATGATGTAATACATGCTTATAATATTAATTTATTCATTTCTTAAAACTCATTAAACCTTTGATGAAATACTACATTTTAATTCCCTTATTTTTTCTACTTCAGTAAATAGATAAGGTAGAGAGAAAAAAAGTGCCAAACAACCAGGGGAGTGACAAACTGTCATAATTTCCACTTTTGTGTTATACCCTGATAT
Organism: Macrotis lagotis; assembly: GCF_037893015.1. NCBI lineage: Eukaryota > Metazoa > Chordata > Mammalia > Peramelemorphia > Peramelidae > Macrotis > Macrotis lagotis. The sequence continues at coordinate 79,890,399 of NC_133665.1, forward strand.
ATCATGAGTGTTCTGGTATTCTCTGAACGATGAAATCAATAGGAAACTGAAACACAATAAATCAATAGAAATGCGGATTTCAAGGGTTATCACTCATTTCAGAAGTCATGTAAAAGTAGAAGGAAAAAAGGTATAGGGAGAATGAGTTTTGTTCCTGCATATTTTCCAACATTGGCTGCTGTGATCACATGACTGCCTTTGCTCTATAGAGATATATTTGCTTAATGTGAGTAATAAAACTTAATTTAGTCTTGTGTACCTCTTTTATTGTTCTTATTTGAGTATTAAATGCATGAAATATTAAAGTACCTTTTGGTATATCTTTTTGCATATTAAAAATGATCATTTGGGAAGAAAACCAGTTGTTAATTTATTTGAATCCTACCATTGGAGAGAGGGATATGTGTGTGTGAGTGTGTGTGTGTGTGTGTGTGTGTGTGTGTGTGTGTGTTTGTGCAGATAATTACAGAGCAATGACACCAGAATTAAGGCAGACCAGAAATATATTTCTTGCAAAATGAGGGATTTTAGCTGAGACTCGAAGGGAGACTCGGAAACAAACAAACAAACAAACAAACAAAAAAAAAGGAACTGAGGAGGGAAAGAATTCTAGGTATGGAGACCAGCCAATAAAAGTACACGGAGATTGAGTCTCTCGAACAGCAAGGGTCAATGCCCCTGGATTGTTGAGAATATGGACTGGAAGGATAGAAAAGGGTCATTTTATAAAAGACTTTAAAAGTGAAGTAGAATTTTATATTGATCCTACAGGTAATAGGGAGCCATTTACTGAACAGGGTGTGTGACATGGTCAGATCTGAACTTAGGAAGATCAGTTAGATGAGACAGTAGGATGCTAGACCTGAAGTCAGGAAGATTTGGTTTTAAATCCTGACCTCACATTCCATGGGATTCTGAGCAAGTCACTATCTGCCTCAGGTTCCTTACTTGTACAGATAATAGTAGCATCTGTCAAGGTTGTTGTGAGAATAAAATGAGAGAATATTTTTAAAACACTTTGCAAACGTTAACACCTATGTGAATGCTTAATTATTATTATCATTACAGTATTATTATCTTATCGATCTGATTGCTAATTAAAGATTGTACTAGAGTGAAAATCTCTCATTTTGCAAGAATTTCAATGAGGAGGGGCAGCTAGGTGGCACAGTAAATAGAGCACCAGCCTTGGAGTCAGGAGGACCCAAGTTCAAATTCAGCTGCAGACACTTAATAATAATTGCCTAGCTGTGTGACCTTGGACAAGTCACTTAACCCCATTGCCTTGAAAAAAACAACAAAAAAAAGGAATTTTAATGAGGCAGTGAGATTGACCAGAAGACTATTTCAATCATCATTTTAAGTCTCAAGTGATAAGAGCCTGCACAATCAGGGTAGCAGTACCAGAGAAGAGAATGGATCATATTTGAAAGGTGTCACAAAAATTGAATTGGCAAGATTTGGCAATAGATTGGATAGAGGGTTAAGAAATAGATTAATGGATCAGTGGAGGTTCAAAAAAACCACAGTAAAGGCTATAGCAATCTACTATTTGGCGAACTGAAAGACATCAGCTTCTGGAATAAGAACTCACTCTTTGAAAAAATTGTTGGAAAAACTGGAAAATAGTATGGCATAAACTTGGTATAGACTCACATCTCACACCCTATACAAAATAAGGTCAAAATGGGTATAGGATTTAGACATAATGGACAAAATCATAGATAAATTAATAGACCAAGAAATACTCTATCAGAACTATGGAAAGGGGATACATTTATGACCAAACAAGAATTAGAGTACAATATAAAATGCAAAATGAATGATTTTGACTATATTAAATTAAAAAGGTTTTGCACTAATAAAATCAATACTGCCAAAATTAGAAAGAAAGCAGAATGCTTGGAAACAATCTTCAGAACTAGGAATTCTGAAAAAGGTCTCATTTATAAAATATATTGAGAATTGCATCAAATTTATAAGGTTACAAGTCATTCCCCAATTGATAAATGGTCAAAGGATATGAACAGTTTTCAAATGAAGAAATTAAAGCTTCATATAATAATATGAAAAAAATGTTCCAAATCATTATTGATTAGAGAAATGCAAATTAAAACAACAATGAGGTATCACCTCACACCTATCAGATTGATCAAGAGGAGAAAAAGGGAAAATGTTGGAGAGATTGTGGGAGGATTGGGACATTGATGCATTGCTGGTGGAATTGTGAAAAGATCCAACCACTATGGAGGACAATATGGAATTATGCCCAAAGATCAATAAAATTGTTCATACTCTTTGACCCAGCAATTTGAATTCTAGGTCTATATCCAGAAAAAATTATAAAAAATGGGAAAAGTCCTACATGTTCCAAAATATTCATAGCAACTCTTTTTGTAGTGTCAAAGAATTGGAAATTGAGGGGATTCCCATCAATTGGGGAATGGCTAAACAAGTTATGGTACATGAATCCTATGCAATATTATTGTTCTATAAGAAATCATAAATGGTTGGACTCTAGAGAAGGATGAAATGGCATGCAGGGTCTGATGCTGAGCAAAGGTAGAACCAAGAGAACAATGTACATATCAACAACATTATGAGATGATCAGCCTTAATGGAAGCAACTCCTCTGAGCAGTTCAGAGAGCTAGGACAACTCTATTAGACTGGCTATGGACAATGTTATCCCCATTCAGAGAAAGAAAAGAAGAAAAAAAGAAAAACCAGCCCTTCAGAATCTGATGAACACTTTATAAAAATTATCTTTTGTGTATCTCTTTCCCTTAATCCTAATTCCTCATACTAAAAATGACTTAAAATATAAGCATATTTATCCAAAATATGTATGTACAATGCTAACTTGACTATTGGCCACTGAGGGGATGGGGGGGTGAGCAGGGAGGTTGGAAGGAAATTTTATAACTTAAATATATACATGTGCATATAAATGAAAATAAAGAAGAAAGAAAGAAAGAAAGAAAGAAAGAAAGAAAGAAAGAAAGAAAGAAAGAAAGAAAGAAAGAAAGAAAGAAAGAAAGAAAGAAAGAAAGAAAAGGAAGGAAGGAAGGAAGGAAAGGAAGGAAAGGGAAGGGAGGAAGGAAGGAAGGAAGGAAGAGAAAGAAAGAAAGAAAGAAAGAAAGAAAGAAAGAAAGAAAGAAAGAAAGAAAGAAAGATTGAATAGAAGGTGGGTTGTAAGTGAGAAATCAAGAATAACAACTAGAGTGCAAGTATGGTGACTAAGAGGATGGGCATGCTCTCAACAGTAAAAGAAATAAGAGGGGAGAAATGAGAGAGTGTTGGGAGATAATGAGTGCAGTTGAGGACTTTGTGAGATTTTTGAGTTTACGACGTCTGCAAGGATATCCAATTGGAGATGTCCAATAGGCAGCTGCAGATGTAAGAAAATAAGTTATGAGAAAGGTTAGGGTTGCTAAATCTGAAAGTTACTCAGAAGATTAGGTATGACTCCTGACTGTACTATCTCCTGGCTGTATATCTTTGGGAAGGTCATTTCAGTTTTTAAGACTCAGTCTCCTCATCTCTAATGTGAGGACGATAAATTCACACTATCTACCAAACAAGGGTTTTATTAGGAAAACTCCTTATAAAATCTTCTTGTATCAGAGGAAGGAGAGTTACTATTAATAACGATAATTCTAAATTTTAAGCTGTACTTAGTATGCTCAAAGAAAGCTTAACTATCAGTAGAAACGATTGAATTTTGTGACTAAAAGTGAACTAAGTAAGGACTAGGCAAATCATTTGTGTGTCCTAGAAAAGTTTCCAAGTCAATAATTTGCTTTCATGGCCTCTCACAGATGAAAATTTTATCCACATTGATATTATTCTTCATCAGAAACTTGGAGCTTCTCTGTAATATGTGAAGATAATGTGTCTTCCTCTTTTCTTTTCTCCCTAAGGAGCTGACTTCTTTGCCTACAAGCCTTAACTATAATCTAGGTCTAAACTAATCCCCTCATTCAACAAATGAGAAAATGGTGATCCAGAAATGTGGAGTCACTTGTCCAAGACCACAGTAATAAAGCTAGGATGAAACTAAAGGTTTCCTGATTCTCCTTTCAATGGACTTTTGACATTGTAATTGAATTCTTTCCGATTTCTACTTTCCTAATATGAAGTGGCTGATTACCATTGGTATAGATGTTTTGGCAAGAAGGGAAAAAAGAAAAGGGAAAAAAAAACTCCCCTTGTAATTCCCAGGATTACCAGAACAATTTGATCTTGAAATATCTAAGTAAAGAGTGATGCTTATCACTGTCAGCTGTCAAATTTTCTTTTCCTCATGGTTCTGGTAGTATTAGATTCAGTTGAACCAATTTGCTCCATTCTCTATGATCTTTGAACTGTCAACAGATATAAGATTGAAGCAAAGAAATCAGAGAAGGAATATGTCCATTACATCATTAAATAGATAATGAAGGCAGCTAAAACTTTTCCTCTGGCCTGAAACTCCTGAACTGTCCTTTTAATCAATCATTCAATCGAAACAGATTTATTATCTGATTTCACTTTTTTTCTTCAATTCTCAAATTTCACAGTTTAGTCACTAATATTTCAGGTAAACATATTCTACCCACCCCCTCCCATAGCATTCCTTAGGGCTATAGAAAATTTCCTCTTGGGTGGAACCTTTCTTAACTGTGTCTTTTGCTGAAGTACTTTGACATTGGTACATAACTGGACAAAGAACTTTTATGCAAAATAAACAAAATAGAACATAGTGAGCCAGGATTTCTTTACCAAATATAACCCTTGAAGGATGTTTGAGGTTATTTTTGCATAGTTGTTTACTCCCCTTTCCTACCTCATGCCTTTTGCTAACAGAAAGAAGTGAAATGACTTGATGTTTTTCCACGTTGATTGACCTCCACCTGGGAATGGTTTGATAATCAATTATTTGCTGTTCTTGGAACTAACTAAATCTGAAATGACACAAAAAGAGATTGTTTCTTCAAACACAAATGCACTCAGTGACAAGCAACATTTCTAAGAAAAGGAAGTTTTAAAAAAAACTTTTGAGAAAAAGGCATTCATGTATTGTTTTCTAGTCAGAACTCCCCAACTTTATGCCCAAAATGAAAAGGTATTTTAGGGGGGATAAACTATTATCATTTCAGGACTTTCTCTAATATCCACCACCAGTCCATTCCTTTACCTACTTTAACTAGGCCTCCCCCCCCCCCCAACTAGATGGCTTTACTTTCCATTTCTATCTTTTTCATTGGAAAGATAAAAGTACTCAGTACAATAATTGCAAAACTTCTTTCTAATAGCTATTCTATTCCTGAAAAAGTCACTCTTAAGATTTCAATATAAGCCTCAGGAACAAAAACTTGTTATCCAATTTCACAGGAAACCATATTTAACATAAGTAACTCCTGGATGCATTTGTTGCCTTTTTAGAGTTTTTCATTTATTGTAATGTGATTTGCCTGGCTTTTCCCCCCAGTTTTCTTTTGGAATGGGACAACCTAGATCATAGAAGCATGACTCTATTAAAATGTAATAAATCTGATATTTCATTTTAAATCAGATAATTCCAAGTATATAAGATCTAATAAATAAAAAGAGTGGGAATCACATAGGAAACTGTGTTTCCTCTATGTTTCTTTCACAAAGAAAGGGTGAATTTTAAATAGTTTACATGAACTATGATACATTAGGTGTTTTTTTGATGGAAGAAAGAGACTATAACCCTTTTGGGGATCTGTCTTTCACTTGACAAAGTAGACATAGTCTTCTTCTGGGTCTCCATTTCTTCATCTGTAGATGAGAAGGTTAGAATAATTATTCGCTACTGGCACCAAATCCTATGATATCACTTTAAATTAGGTCCCAATTATATTATCCTTGTCTCTTGCACACTACAAGGAAAGTTAAGGAAGTGAGGAAGAACGACTAAATGTGGTGAAAAGAATACTGTATCAGAAGCTAAATGATCTTAGTTCAAGTTTTGCCTTTCTTATCCATTATATATCTAATCTTCATAAATCATTTAAGCTCTCCAGAAGTCAGTTTTCTCATCTATACAATGGCAAGACCACCAGTTCTGGAATTAGAGGACCTATTAGAATGAGAATTCTATTTCTGTCTATTAAAAGATACTTGCATGAACTTGGCCAAATCCATTGACCTCCGGGCTTCAGTTTCTTCATCTGTAAAATGAGAGAGATTAGAGCAGATGACTTCCAAATTTTCATCTGACTCTAAATCTAACACCCTATAATCAAATATATCTTGAATTGGTATTCTCTGAAATCTTTTTCTGTAAATCTATGACCTTAAGCAAGACAATTTACACCTCTGGATCTCAGTTTCCTTAAACTGGCAATCAAAAGTATAGAAACATATGTCCAAGTTTTAAGTGAAAAAAGTCCAATTTCATTTTGTTGATCCCCCATCCCACCCACTTCACCCTTCCCTCTGTGGCTGCCCCCAACCTTCCCCCCTCCCCCTCACCTCCCCAAAGTATTAAACATTTAAGAGGGAAACAGAGATTTGTCCCCAAGGGAAGTGAATAAAAGTGACACCATAGTCCAGGCTGATCGGATCAACCCCAGAACCAGTCTCCTTTTGAAACATATATGCAGCAAGTTACTAGTATCTTGAGAGCAGAGAAATCACAGGCTAAACTCCCCTCTGTGAGTTTGACAACACTTGGAAGGGAGCTTGGCGTACTCAATTTAAAAGTAAATGTTTGGCAAGTTCAGCTGTCCTCAAGTTTGGCAGGCAGAATATAATCAACAAAGGGGCATTACTTTTAATTATATTTAAAAATATAACTCCCTGCAGATTAAAGGGCCTGGGTAGAGAGAGGCCCGTGTGCTGTTGGCCCCAAGCACCAAGGGGGACCCGGTTTATATAAGCAGGCTTTGTTTTAATTAGGTCGGCAGCGGCTCCTCCTCTTACAGTTCCTCCACATTACAATCCCTGGTAAACCCCCTCAGCTAAAAAGTGTTACTAAGAAAAACTCCACACAGGCCCCAGAGCACGGAGCCAGGCCTGGAGTGTGTTGTCCGTAGGAAAAACTTTTCCAGACAGACCACACTTAGCAGAGGAGTCTGGGCCAGGCCCACTAGAATGGGCTGCAGCTCCAAGGACAGCCCCCAACTGGGACAAGATAGTGCCTCTAAAAATTATAATGATGAATACTGCCTCCCCAATCCCTCCAACTCCCCAAGTCCCCCAAGGGGAAAACCCAACACACCCACATTTAAATTAAGTCCAGGATCTTGTCTAAAGGGACAAAAGCCAGGAAATTTCAAAGTTAGGGACATCTCCAAGTCCCAGGCTTTGTAGGAAATAAATAATGGCACAATAGAGGGAGTTAAGGATGAAATGCCAGCATTAACCCTGCATTTCCTGGCTTTTGTCATTTGCAGAAAGAACTTCAGTATATTTTATTGGATAGTTTATTGGCTAGATTTTTTTTTTGTTGGGGAGACTATATTGAGGGGGAAGAATGATATTTTAAGGGGGAAAAAGATTCCTGCAAAGGTGAAATGAGGAAGGCATTTTATTTTCAGTGGAGACAGTCTGCCTTTAGGTAAATTCTTCTTTGATTTCACTTGGAAAACCATTGAGATCCCATGCTTTTCACTAAGCTTTTGTGATCTGATTAAATACACATTTCCTTGGCCTAATTCTGTGTACTTTTAAGTTGAACTATGGGGCAAAGAAAAAAACCTAGCTCTTCTTTTATACTAAAGCTAAGTTGGGCTCCTTAAAAAAGAGAGAGACTTAATTGGAACAGCTACTTTTCTAAGGCATTCATTTGAAATTCATAATAATGCTAATACTAGCTGATTCCCTTAAGATTTTAGTGGACAATTAGACTATCACAGCCTTGAGAAGGAAAAGAGGCAGGCAAGAGAGAGACTGGTTTCCTAGACTCTAAGTAAACTCTCTAATTTTAATTTTAAACTACAAACTTTTTTTTAAAGAATACATGAAAAGGCTATTGGATCATTTGACAGGAATAGATAGATGATAGATAGATAGATAGATAGATAGATGATAGATAGATAGATAGATAGATAGATAGATGATAGATATGTAGATATCTATATACATATGCATTTTATATATAGTATATTTATGCATAATATATATTGTATATATGTACATGCCTATATATTTTTTTAAATAAGTGAAGGGAGTGAATGATAAAGTAGTCCTGAAGAGCAATCACATGTGAGGTGTCCATCAGCATTCAGTAGATCCTTATGAAGGGCTCACTACAAGGCCTTCTTTCTTCTTTTGAGCTCCAATGAAGCTTTTAGACAGGAAATTATGCCCTCAGCTGGCATAGAAAGAGAAGAGAAACATCTTTGCTTTCCTCATTAAAGTGGAGTTTGGTACAAGTCACTCAAACTGACCTTTTAAACCTTCTAATCTTGTGCTTAAACTAATCTTTCCCTGTCCCAAACTTTGAGTAAACATTTTTAACTGGGGAGCTAACAAAAAAAATCACTTCTTCCTCATATTCTTTTGTGGAAGGAAATCTCATTTCCTTCCAGTTATTCAGTTAGATTACACTTAAACTTTGTTTTGGTGCCTGTGGTCTCAATTGGTAATGAAAAGAATCTCATAGATGGTGATATTTGCTCATCTCATCAAATCAGGAGGCAGTGTTGTATGATGGAAGGAAAACACTGGATTTGGATGGAAAAGGTATGGGTTCAAATCTAGAAAGAGGCTATATCACTTATTTACTGTAAGAACTTTGGCAAATCAATATAGTTCTGTGAGTCTTAGTTTTTTTTTTCAATTGTAAATTAAGAAGGTTGAAAGGTTGTTGTTCAGTTGGGGTCAATTCTTGGCAAAGATACAAGGATAATTTGCCATTTCCTTCTCCAACTTGTTTTACATATAAGGAATTCAAATAGAGGTAAGTGACTTGCCCAGGTCACACAGGTAGTAAGTATCTGAGGTTGAATTTGAAGTCAGGAAGAGGAGTCTTCCTGTCACAATACCTAGCACTCTATTCACTGTTCCACCTAGATACATATAAGAAAGTTGAACTAGTTGTTTAATTGCTCTCTGTTCTAACAGGCTGCTCCAACAATTTGTGTTTGAGAGATCTCCAAATCAACAGTATCAATGAACCAATCATCATTTATTACTGACATCATTTTGTGTCAGTAACCATGCTCAGTGCTGGAGTTAAAAATACAAAAATGCAGCAGGGGAGGCGGGGAACATGCTCTCAAGGAGGTAGAAGATGGGGAAGATGATGAGTACCCATACAAGCATATAGAAAATATTTAGCTAGTAGGCAATTCTTCAGTCAGAGGCACTAGCAGCTCTGGGAATCAGGAAAACCCACTTGTAAAAAATCGAAAGCAAAATATTTTATGAAACCACTCTGGGACCATCCTTCATAGAAAAAAGTTTACATCATCTGAGCTGCATTATTTTTCTTGGAGTTACTTCCTTGTTGCTCTTTCTTCCTCCTCCTCCCCTCTTCCCCATCATAAAATTCAAGCAACAATAGATAGATTGATGGAGATGATAGATAGATAGATAGATAGATAGATAGATAGATAGATAGACAGACAGAAAGACAGACAGACAGAAAGACAGACAGATAGAAAGACAAACTGGAGAGCATTCAGAGAAAGACAACTTGTTTAGTAAAGGGAATGAGATCCAAAGACTGATCCAAAATAGCCTGGAGAAGAGAAGACTCAGGGTCAACATTATAATTGTCTTCAAAAAAATAGCTGTTATGTGGAAGAGGGATTAAAATTGTTTTTCTTGGCCTCAAAGAGTGGAACCAAGAGCAATGGGTAGAATTTTGCAGGGGTGATTGTAGGCCTGATGTCAAGAAAAACTTCCTAAGAATTAGAGCTATCCATCAGTGGAATGAATTGTCTCACTTTTCCTCTTGCTTGTGGGGCTTGAAGAAAAATAAGAATAACTACTATCAGATATTTTCTAGTGTGAAGTCTTTTCCAGGTATAGCTAAGGTCAACAACTGAACCCTTCCAACTCCAACATTGTGATTTTATTTGGAATGAGGTACATAAAATAGAATAGAGCTAAAATGTAGGCATAAATCTATACCTTTCCCTTGTTATACTATAACCTAATGAATAGATAAGAAACTTTCCTCCACACTCACTTTAAATACCAAAGTGTGACTCTTCCTTACCCCCAGCATTGCTAAATCACTTTAATAATACACCGCATAAAAGTAATGTGAAATGATTTGCTTTATGCTACAGTAGTTTACTTGCTAAACCATTCATGGGATTGGAAATGAAAAGAACTTAGAGTTTATCTAGTCCAAACTTCTCATTTTACAGAAAAGCAAACTGAAACTCAGAGAGAATGGGAAAAACAATGTGATTACACATGACACATTGGCAGAAAGATAACTTGGGAGGAGATAACTGATAATTGGTTCAGGGTAGCATTGACAGCTAGTAGCCACATATCCTCCTTGTGTTCCTTCTTTGGTTAGCTGGCTCCATGCTTTGGAAGAGAATATTGATTCCACCGCATTCATAACAAATGGTTATAATGGAGATACTAAAATGAGACAACTCATTCCACTTTTAGGTAACTATAATTGTAAGGAACATCACTACTTTACATTGAGTTGAAATGTCTTACTGAAATTTACTCTAGTGATTCCTCCCTTTGGGGCTAAACATAAGAAATCTAATCACTCTTAAATTTGACAAGTTTTAAAATATTCTATTCTATCTCTACTAAGTCTTTTCTTTTCCAAAACAAACATCCCTGGCTAATTAAGCTAATTCTTATGGGCTATCTATGATTTCACTTCTCTTCACCATTTTGGTTGCCTTCTCCTGATTATTCTCCAGTTTGTCAATGTCATTTCTAAATGTGTAAAGCAATAAGTACTGTAAACAATGGCAAAGTATCCAAAATTGAACAAAAATCATAATATATATATATATATATATATATATAGTCTGACTCAATTATCTCCCTATTTAACTCAATTTATTTGAAAATATTTTCTATGCTTATTTTGTTTTCCCTTTTCTGAGAGAGAGAGGGGACACAAAGGCACAATGAGGCATACCTGGAGGAATTTTAAAACTAGTAAGGAGTTTATAATCAGTACTGATATCATTATTAATCATAATTTAATAATATTTTAATAATACCCTACTCAATATACATCATGTCATGGAGGTGCAACTGAGATTTCAAAGACTTTAGCTTTGGAGTTTAAACTTTGGCAGAGTCTATTAATTTGAATAACAAAGTAAGGAATCATTCATTTGGTAAGTGCCTAGTATGTGTCACTGTGTTAAGTATTTAGAAACATCTCATCCTAGCAAAAATTCTGAGAGATAAGTACTATTATTCTCTTCATTTTACAATAAAGGAAACTCAGGCACACAAATGTCAAGTGACTTGTCTAGACACACAGCTGGTGTCTAAAACCAAATTTGAACTCAGATCTTCCTGATTCCAGGTCTAATCCTGTATCTATAGCTACACTGTAGCTTCAAGTAGAGTCTCTGTTTCAGATTGAATCAACTCTTCAGCTACTTAGATTTGAGCAAAACACCACACAGAACAGAAGAAAAATAGAAATTCACCCTCATTTTCATGGGCCCTCTTCGGATTCTATGATGTCTATAGTCAGGGTCATAGAAAATGAGGTAAAAATTGCACTGTAAAAGAACACAATACTGAATTTGAATTCAGAAGGGCTTTGGATTTCATTCCTGCCTTTGACACTTAGTAGCTATAAAACCACGAGATAGTCACTTAACTTCTGTTTTCTTCATTTCTAAAATGAGGACTAAGTAGATGGTCTTCAAGATTTCTATTACCTCTAAAGTCTATGATCCTATAACCTCTTATGAATCTTAATTTCTTCATCTGTAGGATGGATATGAGATCTATCGTATCTACCTCCCAGGATTATAATGAAGATCAGTGGATAAAAAGTATACAAACATTAAGTCAATGTATAAATAAATATAGACACAAAGACATATCATAATTTATAGATTATATATTTATTTATACATTAAATATATACATATGGCAATTTATTATAAAATATAATATCTATATAATATATTATATATAAATTATATATATTAAATTATAAATGATATAAATTATAATTTGGACTTTCTAAATTTTATATTAACTGATGACAATCTAAATGTGATGTTTATTAAAAGAGCAAAGTTGACATAATAGTAAATGGACTGAAATTCTTATGAAAAAGGAATCAGGAGTAAAAAAATGCAGTTAAATAGAAATGATGCAATAACGTGCTGGTAAATGTTTAACAAGAAGTTCCCTTAAAAGGGCGGGGAATGATTCACTATTAAATTTAAATTAACATTTTTTTTCCAATCCCTTCTTAGATCTAGAGCTATAATATTATAGAAAATCAACAAAATATGAGATCAAAAACATGATCTGTAGCTTTCTCTAATTTCTGAGTTATAAATGTTCACATTGAAAATTTAACAATAAACTTGAAAGCCTGTTTGAGCTGGTTCCAGTCCACCCCAGTGACAAACAAAGGAGCTGAAAGAATGAATTTTTTTACCTGAAAGACAAATCAAAGATACCTGTATGAAACATTCAGTCTTTTTTTCTTGCAGCATTCACAATGGGTAATTTCAATAGCATATCTGCTGTAAAGGGTGAAAAAAAGTTAGAGAAGTTTTAAGAAGAAATTGACAAGAAATGTCATCCAAATCATTATTTATTTATTTAGAAATGCTCAATGACTTCAGTGTCTTCAATTCAATGACTTTGAATGTTTCCTTATTAGGGTAACCAACATGGTAAGAGAATGAAGAATGTCACCTCTTGGAAAAGAAAACACATATAGGGCCATAATTGCTGTCTTCATTATACCCAGCTGTAATATTGTAGTCTCTGAGAGCACTTCTACCTACTAGGACAGTTCTTCTAATGCAAGAGGTCTCAAAATGTGGTCCAATGAGCCCCTCCAGATCCCTGAGTCTACAAGGTCAAAACTGTTTTTATAATACAAAGGTATTTTAAATCACAAGATATTGATAGGCATAACCACATAAGAGAGCTAGATGGCATGGTATATAGTATATCAGTTTTCAACTCAGAAATAAGGTCAAATCTAAACTCAGAAATTTACTAGTTGTGTGACTCAGAGAAAGTTACTTAACCCTATTTGCCTCAGTTTCCTCATCTGTAAAAATGATCTGGAGAAGGAAATAGCAAGTCATTCTGGTATTTTTGCCAAGAAAACTTCTAATAGGATTACAAAAGTAGGGCAAAACTGAAATGTTCATGACTATACACCACCACCACCAACAAAATCCATGTAAAAAAGTTTTCCCAATAATTTTAAGAACATAGAGGGATCCTGGGACCAAAATGTTTAACATATGCTGTCTTAAAATTAGCTCTCTCAGGTTCAAGGTACTCTGTAAGTCAATATGCCTATAACTCCCAATTCCCCATCAGTATGTTTATAATCCACAAGATACCTTTCAAAACAAAGGCATTTAATATAATAGTGTAATAAATAAAATAACAACAAAACATCTACCTCTATAAATATAGGACATACTTTATCATGAATACTCATAAAGTCAATAGCAAGAGTAGATGCATGTAAGAAATGCATATGGCAAGGAACCCACGCAAGGAAAACTGCTCAGAGTAGCTATGTGGGCGAGCAGTTCATACTTCCGATGCTACGTGATAGTGAAGGTCTTCTGGTAATATCATCACAGTGCTCTAACCAACCTGTTCACTACTGATCTCAAAGTCTTTCCCTAAAGCTACTGTTACTGCTTTCCTAAATTCATAAACTTCATTGGACACTGCTTGGTTGAATGCTTAGTTTCTAGTATTGCTCTGCTAGACATTTTTTAATTGATTTTTTATTTTACCAAATATATGCGCTATAAAAGTTTTTTCAATATTCATCCATATGTATAAGTATATTCTGCCTGACATTTTTCAGATGGATGCTCCACCACAGAACGCTTCTTGGCTAGATGCTGCTTTTTCATCTCCACCTTCTAGATTTGTCATCTCCACCTTCTAGATCAACTGAAATCTTTAACTATCTTTTCTTGAAGGGAAGAATGTACTGCCATACTCTTTTAGGAAAAAAAGACAAAAACTTTTGTTGGGGACCAGTACAGATCTTTGCTTATCTTTTTCCCTTCTCATTTTGGTCAGAAGCTTTTCATCCTTCTCTCTAGGTGACTTTTTTAAAAAACGGTTCTCCCAACTCTGGGGAAGTAAAGAAGAAAAGATATCATGTCTGAGTCAGCCATTAGAGATCCTTAAGGGAGGGAAACAAGAGAGGACTGACTGTACCCCTCCTTATAGGACTGTTTTGTTTTTAACCTTTTAACTCCCTGAGACTGTGCCTGTCACATAGTAGGTACTTAGAGATATTATTTTAATTCAATCGAAAGGCATGTTAGAAATATTAGGAAATCATTCCCTAGGTGTTAGTGATGAATTGAAGAGTATGAGTTGAGAGCATGGAGACAGAGAGTTGTATTTGATTTTCATAACTGTGGAAATTCAGGGAGTGATTAGTTAATGTATCTAATTATAAGGTATCTACTTAGGTAATAATGTTTGTTTAACTGAAATGAAGCAGAGAGTGTTAGTTGTGTCTCTACATATGTAGGTGACAGTGTAGATCACTGGACAAATTGATGAAGTATTTTGTATATAGAACTCCAGAGGTTTCCAGATGCCCTCTTATACAAAATTCCTATGGGGAAATGGGGGTGACTGAGACTAAGGCAATTTATAGAAGTAAGCACCCCAATCTTTTTCCTATTGGCAAGACAGAGTATGTACTGTATCCTTATACCAATTCCCACCCACCAATTCTAGAATTCATCTAGATAAACAAATTTATCATAAAACCCCAACATATGTGAAATAGTTCTGAGATCTAAGTAGGCTCTGAATGGGAAAAGAGAGCAAGCAGGGTAGGCTAGTAGACACAGAATCAAAACATAAAAGTGTATATGAGTTAGTCTGAGTAAGAGGGGTAAGTTTCACTTTTAAAAATAATCATTGGATTTTGAACTGAATAAAAGAACCTTAAAGATCATCTTTTTTTAAATCTTTCCTTTACAGAAAAGAAAACTGAGACTCAATGAGTTTAAAATTCTCACTGAAGAACACAGAGGTAGTAAGCAGCATCTGAGCCTGAACTTCTTGCAACTTATCTCCACACCTTGCTGATTTTTTTTCCCCTTCCTTGAAGGTACAGCTCAGGTGTTCCTTTCTCTATGGGGCCTTCCCTGATTCTCTTAACAGGTTAATGATCTTATATTTCTCAAAATTTTTGAGCATTTTATCTGGATTTCCCCTTTCCTTTCCATCTTGCATTATATCTATTGGGTATAGGTTGACTCTCCTGTCCCCCTTACACATGATCCAATACCTCATATTAAACTGAAGACATGTTTTAGTTTGGAAACTAAACCTTTCTTTGAGTATCTGGATCTGGAGTCAGAAAAATCCTGAGTTCAAATATGGACTGGTTAGACTGTCAATCTATCTGATCCTAGGCAAGTGGCTTAAACCTGTCTTCCTCAATTTTCTCATCTGTAATATGGGGATAATAATAATAATGATGATGATGATGATGGCACCTCCCTTTCATCGTTGTTAGGAGGATAAAATGATATATTTGTAAAGCACTTTGGAAACTTCTCTAAATGTTATCATCATCATCCTTGGGTCCCTAATACATCCACAGTGATTTAACAATTATAGGTGTTAAATTTATGTGCTTCTTCTAAACAGAATTATTTAAAAGAATCTCTTTAGAAGATGGCAGCATGAAGGTAGGAATTCCTGGAAACTCATTACCCCCCAAAATCTAAAAGCTGTAAAATTATGACTCTAGCCAAAATTTAGAGGGTCAGAACCCACAGAAAGACAGAGTGATGCAATATCCTAGTCCAAGACAATTTAAAAGATCCACAGGAAAAGTCTGTTTTATTGGGACCAGGAGCTGGAAAGAACCACAGTACAGCTGCAGCGAAGCACAGCCAGGTCAGAGCAAACTAGCTCTAACCTTCCAGGAACAGCCCTGTGTGGCAACTGGGTGCCTGGGCACCTGGGTCTGTGGCAAAGGGCATGGTTTCCAGACTTCTTGGCCCAGGGATCACTGAGGACAGCCTGAAGGGGTGGTGAGAGAACTCTGTCACACCAGAGTGAGCACAGAGCAGAGTACCAGCCTAAGAACAGCCCTGTGGTGAGAACTTGAAGAGGGAATCAGGGAAGCCACCCAGCAGTGTAGAGCTCCCAGTCCACAGATGGTAAGGGTGTCAAGGGAGACTGCAGAGGTCCCTCTGCTCTTCCCAGGTCAGGAGTTTGCTGTTTGCCCAAACTCGGATCCAGGTTGCAGTCTGGAACCTCATACCACCATAGTCAAGCAGGATCCCTCCTCACAGTGCCAGGTCAGAGGAGAGGGCCTGTGGTTGTCCACAAACGAAAGCACAAGCAAGAGAGCAGTCTCATAAGACCTTGGAGGAAGTAAGGTCCCAGCGGGGTGTCCCCCCCACCCACCAAAGCCTTGGAAGTGCAGTAAATCAGTCATAGGCCAAGGAAATGAGCAAACAACTGAAAAAAGAAGAATCTGACTATAGAAAATTACCTTGGTCCCATGGAGGATCAAAATACATATGCAGAAGATATCAAAATCAAAGCTTCTGTATTCAAAACCTCCAAGAGAAATAGATGGATGAGCTCAAAAAAAAAAAAAAAACTTTGAAAAAAAATTAAGGGAGGTAGAGGAAAAATTGGAGAGAGAAATGAGAGTGATGCAGGTAAATCATGAAAATGAAGTCAGCATCTTGGTGAAAGAAATACCAAAAAATACTGAAGAAAATAAAATGTTAAAAACCAGATTAAGCCAAATGGAAACAACAACACAAAAGGCAAATTAAGAGAAGAATGCCTTAAAAAACAAAATTAACCAGCTGGAATAGGAGATAAAAAAATCTCTCTGAAGAAAATAACACTTTCAAATGTAGAATGGAACTAAAGGAAGCCAATGACTTTGTAGAAATCAGGAAGAAATACAACTATAGTAAAAGAACCAAAAATAAGAAGAAAATATGAAATATCTCATTAGAAAAGCATCTGACCTTGAAAACAGATTCAGGAACTACCTGAAAATCATGACCAGGAGAAGAGCCTAGATTTCATATTTCAAGAAATAATACAGCAAAATTTCCCTGAGATCCTAGAAGCACAAGATAAAATAGAAATTTAAGGAATTTACTGGTCACCTCCTGAAAGAGATCCCCAAAAGAAAAACTCCCAGGAATATTATAGCCAAATTCCAAATCTCCCAAGTCAAAAAAATCATAATAAAGCTTCCAGAAACAAACAATTCAACTATTATGGCTCTACTGTCAGGATTATACAGGATTTAGTAGCATCTACCTTAAGGGTTTTTAGGGCTCGGCATATGATTTTCCAGAAGGCAAAAGATCTTGATTTACAACCAAGAATCAACTACCCAGAAAAACTGAACATCCTCTTTCAGGGGAAAAGATGGACTTTCAATGAAACAGAGGACTTTCAAACTTTCCTATTGAAACAACCAGAGCTGACCAGAAAGTCTGATCTCCAAATACAGGACTCAGGTGAACCATAGAGGGGGTAAACAAGAAGGACTAATTAGGAGGAACTTAATGACGTTGAACTGTTTGTATTCCTACATGGGAAGAATATACTGATAACTCATATGAATCTGTTCATTTATAAGAGCAGTTAGAAGAAGCATATGTAGACAAAGTACAGGAGGGTGCTGAATATAATGGTATAATATAGTAATAAGATGGAGTCATTGAGTGATAAAGGGAAGTACTGGGAGGAAGAGAAGGAGAGGAAGAAGGGGCTAAGATATTTCACATAAGAGGTAAGAAGAAGCTTTTTCAATGGAGTGGAATGGGGGAAGGTGAGGGGGAATGAATGAATCTTCATTCTTATCAGAAATGGCTGTGAGAGGAAATAAAATACAAACTTAATAGGGTATAGAAATCTATCTTACCCTAGAGAAAAAAATGAGAGGAAAGGGATGGAATAAGGGAGAATGGGGGAGGGGGATGAAGAGGGGAGTAGGTGATAGAAAAGAGGGAAGATCACTGGAGAGAGTACTCAGATAAAACATACTTTTTTATTAAAGACTTTATTTGAGTTTTACAATTTTCCCCCAATCTTACTTTCCTCCCCACCCATGGAAAGCAATCTGTCAGTCTTTACTTTGTTTTCATGTTGTACATTGATCCAAATTGAGTGTGATGAGAGAGAAATCATATCCTTAAGGAAGAAACAAAAAGTATACAAGATAACAAGATCAGACAATAAGATATCTGTTTTTTCCCCTAAATTAAAAGGAATAGTCCTTGAACTTTGTTCAAACTCCACAGCTCTTTATCTGGATACAGATGGTATTCTCCATTGCAGACAGCCCATAAAACACACTTCTGAACAGGGACAGGGTGAAAGGAGAGAGAGAGAGAGAGAGAGAGAGAGAGAGAGAGAGAGAGAGAGAGAGAGAGAGAGAGAGAATAGAATAAATGAAAGTGGGGAGGAATAGAGTGGAGGGAAATACAGCTAGTAATAGCAACTGTGGGAAAATAGTGAAGCAACTTCTCTGGTTGACTTATGATAAAGAAGGCAACTCATCTCAGAGACAGAGCCATTGGAATCTGAACACAGACTACTTCACTTTTCTTTCTGTCTCACTACTCTTGAGGTTTCTCTATCTTTTTTCGGGGGGGAGAAGGGTTTATATTCATTCTCACAACATGATTATTTTAATAATATAAAATAAATAAACAAAAAAAACCTCTTAAAATACATACTTTCCTATCTCTTTCATAGAGTTAATGCATATAGAAAGATTGCCCTGGACCCTCTTCCAGAAGGCCCAAGTTCCAATGGTACTCTGCTCAAACTTTATTGTGTGACCTTCTGCGCTTCCCTTTGTTCAATTCTCTAAGCTTCAGCTTCCTCATCTGTACTGGGAAAGGGTTTGACCAGCTGATCCTTTTTTTTGCTGTAACAAGCTGGGCACTTTAAGAGAAGAACTTATAATTATATTACTTCCTTGATTGTGAGGGTTAGACTAGAGTCCATCATCCTATAAAATCAAGAGGAACTATTTTCTATTAAATGTCATAATGGGGACAGCTAGGTGGTGCAGTGGATGGAGCACCAGCCCTGGAATCAGAAGGAACTGAATTCAAATCCAGTCTCAGACACTTAACAATTACCTAGCTGTGTGACCTTGGGCAAATCATTTAATCCCATTGCCTTAAATAAATATTTTTTTTAAAAAATGTCATCATATACCTGCTCACACTGTATTCATCAATCTATGGAAACATCTACTTAAAGTTTATCACCAAATCACTTGAGATGTTACTCTTCAGAAGACCTTGCTGCCCTCTGAAAACTTGATTTCACTATTATACTCTCTATTCTAGAGTATGGGTTTGATTTCTGCCTTCTAAATTTATTCACTATGAAGCAGAGAAAGATAACAAGAAAGATACCAAGCATCAGTTACCTTCTCCTTAGTTCTGTAAAAAATTTATTTTTGATAAAAACATAAAACTTTTGTGTTAAATAATGTTATTTAAGATAAGCCTCATTAGTGTTTCTAGGGAAAACCACTTTGTCTCCTTCAGAGAAACACCTGTGTATCCATGCCTTTTGTTTCCTGATTCTGAGCTAGCTCCTTATTTATAACAAAACACTTCCACCAATTCCATGTTAACTCAATTGTTTAAATAGTATTTTATGTGAAACCATGTCCAACACCTTAAAAAATTCTAAAGAGATCATATTTTCTGGTTTCCTTTTATCTGCATACATATATACCCCCTCAAGGAACTCTAGTGGATTAGTCAGACATGGTGTCTCCCCATACAGAAGCAATGTTACCTGATCCTCAATAGGCTATGTTGTTTATGAATTCATTGGGTCTACCCATTATTAACAGCTTATATAGTATGGAAGTAAGCCTTACCAACCTGTGGTTCCTATGGTCCCATAGGCATATAGACTGCCAGAGTCAGAAGAGATCTTAGAAATCCTCTTGTCTAATCCTTTCATGTTATGGTGCATAGAAATCAATTGACTTGCCCTTTTTAACCTTGTACAATCTGACTTCCAACTACATGACTTGACTGAAACCACATTTTCCAAGAGAATTCTTTCCCAGTGATCTATTAACTATTAGAGCTATTGCCTTTCCTCAGTACTCACTTTACTTGACTTTTCTTCAGCTTTTGACAGTTATTCATTCTATCCAAATTAATATTTTTTTCTTCTGGTGTTCTCAACACTTTCCAACCACTCCCCAGAATCCTTTGTAAATCAACATGTTTCTCTTCTCTGTTATTCTTTCTCTTCCTTCTCTTGCAATTGCTTCATTGGACTCCCAAAGTTTAAATATTATCTCTAAGCAAATGATTCCTAAATCTATATATTGCCCCAAATTTCAGGTCTATGTTTGTAATTTCCTGCCATTTTCTCCAAATGAATGTTTCTTAGGCATCTTAAAATCAAAATATCTGAAACAGAAGTGATTCACATCCTTAAAGATACTCCTTTTGTGTGTTTCCCCATCTCCATTGAGATTTCTAACTTGTCTCTAGTACAAAAAGCTTGCAATTTCAGTATCACCTAGGTTGGAAATCCTACCTCTCATGCTTATTAGGTAGATGACCATGAATAAGTCTTTAAATTTTCTAAATCTCAAGCAATTTTCTATGATTTACCTCCTGAATTTTAATCCTAATTAATTAAAATTTAATTAATTAAATAAGTCATTGATTATATTATTATACTGTTATAATATATAATATAATATATAAATTATCATATTATATGATATAAATGATTTAGGAATGCAACTATATTTATAAAAATGAATATTGATATATTTATATAAATAAATAAAATTTCAAGAATAAATAATAAACACTATAGCATTAGTCATCAAAATTTGCTATTTATTAAATAACAATTAAATTCAGATTAAGTTGACATCCTCCTTGATGAAGAAAAATCCCAGCCAAACAAATAACAAATACATGGTAAGTTCACATTTTCAGCACATTCCCAATGATGATTTAAGTGAGATAAGCACTATTAACATTTTCAAGTGTCTTAATGACTGTAAAAGGCAACAAGATGGCACAGAAGATAGAGTAATTGACTGGAAATCAAGAAGAACTGAGTTCAAATACAGCTCAGATACTTGACTAGTTGTGTGATCCTGGATAAATTACTTCTGGCTCCATTTCTTCATCTGCAAAATGAGATGATGATAGAGCCCACTTCCCAAGACTGCTATTACATTCAAGTAAGAAAATAATTTAAAAGAATTTTAAAATGCTAGACATTACCATTATTATGCTAAAAATGAATGGTCAGTCATGAAAAGATAAAGAGCACATGCTTCAATGGCACACATTGATACTTCCATGAATCTATGATCTATGGTTTCATCAGTGAGGATTCCTTTTAACAGTTTAAATCATGACCATATCTTCAGTGAGGCACTTCTCTTTAGATCTTTTGATGTCATAAAATGCCAAATGACTAATTTATCTGTTCATTAATTATCAGTTATATTCATTTTATGTTTGCTTCTTGTTCTTTTTTGGTCATTTTCATTTGTGTGATGACATGCCAATTCCACACCTACATACCTCAATTGACTCACACCCACTGCCTTGCTCTCCTGCCCTCAAACTCAAGGTCTTCTGAACTTTGTTTTTCTGAACTTTGAAGATATGCAGTACCACTAAAGTTGTTAAAAGAGATAGTCATTTGTTTTAGGATGTATAGCATTTTGGATAGAGAATTGTATTTGGAAAAAGGAATTCTAGGTTCAAATCCTACATCAGATATTTATTAGCAGTGAGATCTTCAGTTTCTTTATCCATTAAAGGTATTTAATAGTAAAATATAGTTGCAGTATAATCAACAATGAAATATTAAAAAGGGCTGAAGAGTCTTTTAAGATATTAAGTAGAATATGTCTGGAATATTTCTATTATGAAATGAACAAGAATTGCAGAATAAGATGATATGGAAGGGTTGTAATCTACCCATGTGTTAAGAGAATTCCTTCAGTATGATTATAAATCTATTGCTATTTTTATATATGACATTTGTTTATAATGACTATAGATATACTATGTGTAATGTACCTTTTTGGACTTTGGAAACAGAAAAAAATAAAAGTCTCACCTCTCCACTAAAAAAATAGTTCTAAGTCTTAAATCAAAAGGAGAAAACAGGATTAAAGCTGGCTCATAAGAAAATTTATTTCTCATCTACTCCCAGATTCAGTATTGTTCTTCTGAGTTGATATTCAATCCTTAGTCTGATCTCATATCCAATGAATAAGTATCCATTGGATATGGATATTCATAAGATAAAATGGAGATATCTAATTATAATAATAAAATATTTAATTAAAACAGAAAACAACATACTAACAAGGAAAGGAATCAGACAAAGGTTCTCTGCTTCCATACATGAAAAGATGAAAGTCTCCTTTATCTTCAGAGTAATTATAATCAATTTTCCTTTCTTTTCTTTTAACTCCCCAACAAAGTTGGGATGTATGTTCCTTTGTTATATGCAAACTGAGGGAATTGACCCTTATAGCATGTGATACTATTTTTTAAAGTCTTTTCTGGTAGCCTGGTGGTCCATATTGCAGAATGATTCAAAATAGAGATTTCCAAGGTTCAGATATAACACCGGTATTTTGGACATCATGACCACTGCCATGAGTGTTCTTCTTCTCTTCTTTCTTTGAACACAATTTCATATACTGCCACTTTCATTTATGCAACTCCTATAGCTCAAGTTGCTTCCACCACTCTCACAACTCTTGTTTTTAAATCTGCTTTATGGAAACTTCTGACCTTATTAAATCCTTGCACAGTGATATTACTATACTTAACCTTCTGGGAGATATTCTTTCCTTCAAACTTTGTGGCAAATGAAGTCCCATCCTATACTATAACCTTTCTAAGTAAATGAGCATTTGTATACTGAGCACTATAAAAATCAATTAACATCACTTAAACAAGCTATTCTTTATGCTTAAAATCTTCATTTACTAAAGTAAAGCATTTAAAATAAGAAAATTAATTCCATGTGCCCAAGAAATCCTTTAACCATGGATGGATGTTTTTGATACATAGAATCCTGCTTTTCAAATATGAAACCACATTCATTTACACTATTAAAAATGAATGGTTAACTTGACTTTTTCTTTTTCTACCTAAAAATATCTGTTCTGAAATATTCTCAGATCTATATTATTTTAGGATATGTAATCTAAGTTTCATGACCTTGAGAAACACATAGGATGGTCACCTTTCAATAAGAGGGTTAGCATTTTGAGAGGTATGCTATGAAATGTTTAACAACCAGCTCTCCAAAAAAGGAAAAAAATACATTTAAATTTCAACTGCATTATTAGCATTTTCTTAAGGGGCAGCTAGGTGGTGCAGTGGATAGAGCACTGACCCTGGAATCAAGATGACTGCCCTTCAGATGCTTAATAATTTCCTAGTTGTGTGACCTTAGGCTAGTCACTTAATCACATTGTGTTAAATAAAGAAAATTTAAAACAAGACATTTTCTTAATTTTATATAATCAAGTAAGTAACAAATGAAGTACTGATTTGTATTACTTGCCAATTTCTGAATGCTTAACCTGAAAATTTAACAATTGGCTCTCTAGAGCTGATAGAGATTAACTCCCCCAAACCCTTATAAATGATACCTTGCTGCTCTCCTCAGAAAAGAATCATAGAAGGGAGACATTGAATTGATCCTTGTCATTTTTACCTATGAGAAAACTGAGACTGTGAGAGAATAAGTCATTTGACAAAGGTTACAACAAAAAGTCAGTGACAGAACTGGGTCAAGTACCAGGTTTGTTCATTCCAAGTCCAAGTCCCCTGCACCATGTTGAAAAAATAAAACTAATGAATGCCTATTTTTTAATAGACAACGTCCTCCAACTTCAAAACAATTATCAAAGTTACCATCTTGATAATCAAACTGTATTAACTAAGCATCCATTCATTTATTCACCCAAAAAACATTTATTAAGTGTCTTCTTTGTGCAGTGAACTGTTCTACATACTGAGAGAAATAGGAAACTGAGATAAGACTTGGTCCCTACCCTCGGAGTGGTACTAGAGTGAGCAGCTAGTTTAAATTGATATCCATGATGTATCAGAATTCTGTTCACTCCTTTAGTTTGTTAGAATAACATAATACAAATGAGCTAAGTAATAACATCAAATATGAATAAGCTGGCATATCTCTTTAAGTGTTCTTATTAGGAATTCAATATTCTCAGTCATTATTATTATTATTATTATTATTAAATTATTTATTCAGCATTTTATAATATTCAAATTGTTTCCCACTACCCCTTCATTCTTAGTTTCTCATTGTGTCTTGGTTATTGTCTTCTTTGTGGTTCACAAGCTACAATAACACATAATGTATGTGAGAAGTAATGATAAACATATTGCATGATGTCATCTGGTTTCATGTGATGGTTATTCATACCATTCCCAAATGATTGATGCTATCTGCTTCTTCTATCTTTTTCCAGTCCAATTAATGGTTCCTTTTTTTCCTTTGTACAAATTATTATGCAAAGAAGAAAAGAAGGCATAACCTGGTTTAGCAGACTAAATTCTTTAAAAACTTCATAAAATTAACCAGAATGATAAAGGACTTTGTAGTTAAAAAGTAGGGTATTTCATAATAAGATTTAGGTAAAGGATTTAGGGAAATGGCCAATAAAATACAGCCCTCAAATTCCTAATTTAGAAAATGGGTGAAATTGATTTCACGGGAATTCAATGATTTCATAAATTTATTTTCTAAATCTCTTTTTGCCACTCTTATCTTATCATCTCATCTCTTGGAAGAATCCTCCTCATTGCCTTTCCCATTGTCTTTGGAGTCATCTATGTAGTTTTTATCCAATAGCTTATCTGCAAGAAAACTCTTCCAACCTGAGGAAATAGCCTGATTAAATTCCAGATATGCATGCCAAAAGTAAATTGCTCAGCACAGGTAGCATCCAGTATATTCCCACCATGATAATAAATTACCCCAGAGACAAATAGGCTCTATCAATACATACCATCTATCCGGCTCTATCAACTGCATGATCTTATCTATCCAAGCTTGAGTCCAGAAAATGTTCTAATTTTGCCTTTGTGTAATAACTTTAGCAACTCAGGGAAAAAAATTCCCTAACAGAAGATGATTCAGTTTTTCTCCACCAGTGACAAGAAATTTTATTTTACAGGAAGACTATCTCACTTGGGAAAAATCTGAGTTGCATTGGAAAAAAAAAAATTACAATTAGTGCAAACATTTCTGGCGCCCTTTCTAATGTCAATAGAATGGAAGTCCAGTAATAATTCTGTTTTCTAGGTTGTTATTCCAGCACAGTTTCATAATTAAAAGATTGTTGTATGTGATTACAGGTGGGAGGAAAATCCAGCAATTCTTTTGGCTACATCTGGTTATCCAGAATCTCACAAGTCTTGTTTTGCTTATGTTGGTTCAGGATTCCAATAATCATGTAGTGTTGAAGGGTGATATTTGTCATTAAAATTACAGATGCAAGACCCAACCTGCCAAGGAAACTTTGACAAATGAAAACCAGAGGGAGGCATTGCTTTTGGAAATTGAATTAGTGGGTTCTAATCAGCAACCAAATGTTGATAAATTGAGCTAAGATTTTAGTTCTATGATCTAAGATATTTAAGAAGCCTTATTAAATGAGTTCTCCAAAAGATTTGAACTTAGAGTCAGAAAACAGAGAGTGATTCAAATCTTAATCCTACTGTTGCATAGTCATGTAACCTAGGACAAGTTATTTAATCTCTCTGAATTTCAATTTCCAATCTTTAAAATGGAAATAATAAACCCTTCCATGTCTATCTCACAGAGGTTTTATAAAGATCAAAAGAATGAAACCCTAAAAAGAGTTTGAAAAATCATAGCTGTTCTGTTGAATTGTGACTTATTTCTATAGAACCTAAATATATCAGTCCTAGATTGGAACCTACAATTAGTTATAATTATTACTTCATTAAAGTTCTCTAATGACTTATTGTACTATAGAGGTGTCTGATTTCTTGAAAACAATACCAAAGAAAGCAAACGTTCAGTTCCAAAAACGTTGGCATGCTTTGAATATGGTCCTAGATAGCTACATAGTACAGGGATAGAATACTGGATCTCCAGTAAAGAAGGCCTGAGTTCATCAGTGTAACACAATTTCTACTTGTGTGACCTTGGGCATATCACTTAACTTCTGCTTACCTCAGTTTCCTCAACTGTAAAAAAATGTAGATAATAATAGCAGTTACCTTGCAGGATTGTTGTAAGAATCAAAGGCTACAGCATCTATGGAGTGCTCAGCATAGTACCTAGCTCATATTTCTTATCCTTCCCCTTCTCAAGACCCAACAGAGAGAGATTATGTCGTCTGATATACAACTAGTTAAGTGTGGAGAAATTAATCCCCAGAAAGATAAGACACTGGATCATAATGTTTTTGAGTAAAAAAGAACTCTTTGATATATTAAAAAAAAATTTTAGGGCAACTAGGTGGCGAAGTGAATAGAGTACCAGCCTTGGAGTGAGGAGGATCTGAGTTCAAATCAAACCTAGCTGTATAATGTTAGGCAAGTCACTTAGCCCCATTGCCTTGCCAAAAAAAAACAAAACAAAACAACTTTTTAGACTCATAGTCCCCATTGTCATGAATTCAGTCATTGATTACTATGTGTTGATTAAGGAAATACATGATGACAAAATGGTTTTATAAATCCAGTATCACATTCAAAAGAATGTAGAGCTTATAATCACAAATAGCACTACATCTATTTGTATAATTACTATTACATGTCATGCATATGGGAGACATTTCTTCAGTTCAGAAAAGACATTTGGTAATTTATTATACCAAATCATGTTGCATATTTTATAGGCCAAATAAAGATCACAGTAAAAATGCTTTTTGAACATATGGATTTGCAGAACCATTGCAATAACTCAATGACCTCTCAGGAACTCACACAATGCACTAGGGGCTGAATTCTTTGGACATGGTGACATCCTTATGTCTTTTAAACATGAAAATAGTTCTAAAATCGGCAACAGAATCGGGAGAAAGATATGCTGAATTGGCAATCTAGAAATCTGAGATCTGATCTCATCTTGGTCACCCATCAGTTGAGTTACTTTGAACATAATACTTTCTCCTCTCAGTTTCCACATCTGTAAATTGAAGATGTTGAATTAGATCACATCTAAAGTATCTTTCAGTTTTAAATGTTATGACACAATATTATTTGACTCAAAATATGTCTCCATCTCTCTGTTTCAATGGTTTGCAGATGTCTAGAGACAACATTAAGTATCAGTCAATGAAAAGGGGAAAAAGTGTCTGGGTATTAGGCATACCCAAACAAAAAATGAAAGGTCCTGACTTCAAGAAACTTACAATCAATCTATAGGTATGCAACATGAATGGAAAAATATAGCTTAAAGAGGGAAAGGGCACTAATAAATTGGGGAGCTTTGAGCAGAGAAAGCTCTGTAGCCATGCTTTGAAGGTAAAGAGGGATTTTACAAAGTTAAGGGGAGAGAGTGCATTTCAGATGTGAGGTACCACATGTTCAAAGGTACAGAGGCAAAGATGGAATGTTATGTATGAGGAACAGCTTACAGACCAGTTTGATTTGGATGGAGAGTATACGAAGGAAAGTAGTATAAAATAAGATTGGAAAGGCAGGTGGGAAACAGATTGTGGAAGACTATAAATGCCAAGCTGGGGATTTTGTATTTTATCCTAGAGCAGGCATTGTTAGAGTTGGCTCCATGAACTTGCTTTATTATTGTTTAGATATATTCCAATATAAATGGTTTACATATAAAAAAACCCCTCTTCTGAGAAGAGATTCATAAGGTGCACTGGGCTGCCAAAAAGGGTAAATAGGGAAAAAAGAAAACAGTGAAGAACCTCTGTTCTAAAAGCAACGTGGACCCCTAAAGATTTTTTTTAAAAGAGTGGGAGAGTGAAAGTCAGATCTATGTTTTAAGAATGTCAATTTGGCACCTGTGAGAAGGTGAGAAAATGGAGGAAAGAAGACCAATTGCAAAAGGGCAACAATGTAAGTACAAGGAAATTAGGACTTGAACTAGGGCAGGAAGAAATATGGCTTTAAGAAATGGATTTGAAATAATTTACAGAAATATCCTATTGAACAGAGCCCGCTTCTATATTAAGAATGGAATAGTTAACATAGTGAATGACTAAGGCAGAATTCAAAAAGATCAAGACAGACTAGAATACTGATTGGATTAAAAATGGTATTTCTTAGGGCTAGATGTTTTTCACTGATATTTTTAAAATCTACTACACTAGTACCCTAAGTATATAAATTCATATATAAAATATACTATGTAATCATAAAAAAATGCAGGAGACATACCTAAACAATAGTTTGTCTGAAAAGTATCTGAGGCTGAAGTAGATAGTCTCTATACCAAGGAAGAGCTAACAGTGTGATACAAGAACCCTGAAAGCTAAGGCCATCTATCATTGGCTATATTGATTAAACTAGGTTCCATGAATGATGATAGTTCCAGTGTACTCTATCCAGGTCAGACTACATCTGGAATATTATTTTCATTTCTGGGTATCATATTTTAGAACAGACAGTGATAAAGTGGAAAAAGGTCTATAATAACCTTGGGGTCTTACCATATGAAGACTACTTGAGGAAAATAGGGATATTAGCCTGGAAAAGTGGGTAGGATGAGGAAAGGGAATGATAAGTGTTTTTAAATCCTTGAAGGTCTGTCATGTGGAAGAGGGATTGTTCTCAGAGGAAAGAACTATAAGAACAAATAGATAAATATTACAAAATAGTATAATTAGAATTCATGTAAAAATATTTTTTTTTAAATCAGAATTGTCCAAGAGTGAAATTTCTTGAGATAGATTGGTGGATTAACTACCCCTGAAGGGAGATTTTCAGTCCAGAGCTGGATGAACAATTATCAGGTATGCTGTAAAAAGAATTCCAGTTCAGGTAATGCTTGGATAAGATGGCCTCTGAGTTCCCTTCTCACTCTGAGACTGGGTAAAACTAACTCATCCTTATGTCTGCATATGTAAGTCAAATAATTCCTTCCCCCAAATGAATGCATCTTGTCATACATGACTGGAATGCATGTATGAGAAGCCAATTTGACACTCTTAGCAGGAGAGCATATTTTTCTCTCTTGAAGTGAACCTACAGGTGGGAGAAAAATGAAACTGTCAACCATTCCCTTCAAAGGATTGACTTCAGGCTATAAAACAATCAAGACTGATTATCTATATTGAAAGTCACAATATTATAATTTATTTGCCTTAAAGAAGCATAGCTTTTAAGTTTTAGAAAAATAATTTTCCCCATCTTTTCCCCCTCTTTAATGTGTCATAATCCATCTGAAAAAGAGGAAAGAAAAAAATGAAGTTAAGCTGCCCAAAGTGTGACATGCTTTAGGCCAAGAATTTTGTGTTGATACATAATTATCTCTGTTATAAAGCAAAAAACCTATCATGCACATTTATCTTGAAATCCTAAACTCCTATAACTTCTCTGAAAGTTCTCTGAAAAGTCATGCACTCTCAACTACTGAATTTTTTTTCTTAATACAATGGTATGAAAATAAAGATAAACATTTCTACAGATTCCCAATGAGGTATTTCAAATCAGTTCGATAATTGATTTGGCTTTTACTTTGTTTTGACTTTTCCCCCTGTAAGGAACATAAGCCTCTTGAGGGCAGGGACTGATTGGTTTTTATCTCTGTATCTCCAATTGTATTTATTTTTTTTAGAGACTTATTTGATGGCCTACTGGGTATCAAATATAATGCTAGGTGATGTTTGTCCTTTATTCTAGAAGAAGAACATGACTTGAGGGAAGTGATGTTGTGACACACAAGTGATTTGGATTTAATTGAGGAGAGACTAGACTAAGTCACCAGTCTCAGTTTCTCCTCCAGAGTCTTCTGGGTTCAGTGGTCAGATATGGATCATGATGGCCCTGGATGTGAGGCAGTTAGGGTTAAGTGATTTACCCAGGGTCACACAGCTAGTGTCAAGTGACTGAGGTCAGATTTTAACTCAGGTCCTCCTGGCTCTAGGGTGGGTGTTCTATTCACTGCACCATTTGGTGGGGATATAAAGACAAAGATTTCTGTTAAAGGGCATGCATTCTACTGGGGTGGAATAACACACACAGAGAGGCAAATACCATATATATATATATATATATATATATATATATATGAAGTAAAAACCAAGTAATTGAAAGGCTAAAGGGAAACAATTAATGGGACTGGGGATACAGTATAAGCATAGATCAAGAAAGACTTCCTGTAAGAGGGGACACTTGATCTGAGCCTTAAAACAAGCTAGAGATCCTGAAAGATAAGGTTAAAGACAAAGAAAATCCCAGACATAGAACTCCACTCTCCCCACCTGAATCTTTCTTTCTAATCACATAGCCACAGGCCTAGTTCAGGGACTCATCATCTCAGAGTAAAATCATTGCAAGAACTTCCTAATTGTTTTCCTTACCTCAAGTCTTCCCTCACTACAACCCATTTTCTATACAAGTACCAAAGAATTCTCCCAAAGCACAGATGTGATCATTGTACTTTCCCCTTACTCCACTCTAGATATCCTAATGGTTCCCTATCAATTCTTGAATTAAAAAGAAACTACTGTTTGTCATTCAAGGCTCTTTACAACCTTGCCCCTACTTAATTTTCAAAATTACATCCTATTTTCTATCATGGGCTCCAATCAGAGAAATAATCTTATTACTCCTCATATATGACATTACTTTTATTTTGCACTGGCAGTCCCCCCATGCTTAGAATATTTTATCTCCCTCCTTACCACTGCCTCCTTATAATTTCTGGCCCAAACTCAGATTTAGTATCTCCTTCTACATGAATCTTTTTCTAACCCTTCCCCAACCAATAGGCACATACTCTTTCAATACTTAATGCCATATATATGTATATATGTATGTATATATACATACATATATGTATATATACATATATATATATATATATATATATATATATATATATATATATATATATATATATATCTTGATCTATCTATTTCTTCCCTAGTAGAATATAAACTCCTTGAGAGCAAAATTATTTTATTTCTGTTGAGGATCCTCAGTTTTTAATATTGTGTTTGGCTCATATTTCACGTTAAATAACATGACAGTACATGTTAATTGATTGATTACTAGGGAGGGAGTTAGGTTTAATTAGGAGCCAAGGAATTCTTGCAGGCAGTCAATCAAAAACATCCTGAAGTATCTTCTATTGGTCCTATTCTTTTAAAGAATCAGAAAAGATCTCATGTTGAAGGTGGCAGGAGCTTAGTCTTAAAGGAAACAAAATTCTAAAAAGGGGAAAGTTACAGTAATAGAGAATTAATTTTCCCCTAGTATCAATGCTTTATATGTCCTCTACTAATTTTTGTATTTACAGAGAAAGGACTCAGGGTGGAGTTTAGTAAACAGATCAATATTACTAACAACTCACTGTCAATCTTTCTTCATACATCAGTAATTATAATTTGAGATGATTGCATATACATGGCATAAGATAAAGCCCCAACTATGGAAATTATAAGAATAATTGAAAAAAGTAAGGTGATTTAATTTTTCTGGTACCCTTAAAGACAAAACTAAAATGTCACTGCTTTGAAGAGGTCTTTCCTCATTCTGCCTTTTGCTATAGATTTAGATATCTATAGATCTATCTATATATGTATATATAATATATATATATATATATCAGGCAATATATTAAGCATTTGATAAATGCTTATTGGATTATAATTGTTTATTAGACAGGAACTTTGTAATTTTTGTATATGAATTCTCTATGTTTATCATAGCAATTGGTACATATTAAATACTTAAAGTATGCCTGATTGATTGATAGGGATTATTGACTTAAATAGATACAATACTATACAACTTCATTCCTGTTTGAATCTATAATTCTTATTATACAAGGCTGGTAACATTTTTATTTATGTTTCTTGAAAAAAAAAGAATTTCAAAAAGATACTTGACTCATCTTAGTCTCTGACTCCCAAATAATTTTGTTGTTGATAAGTCATTTTCCAGTCATGTTCAACTCTTCATTAAACCGTATGGGGTTTTTCTTGTCATTTTCTTTCTGCAGCTCATTTTACAAATGTGGAGACTGAGGTGAACAGAGTTAAGTGACATGCCCAGGGTCACACAGCTAGAAGTATCTAAGGTCAAATTTGGAATCAGGTTTCCTGTCAACAGATCCGGTATTCTATCCACTGTACGATCCTAATTGCTCCAATTAAATCATGGATTTATGCTTTGTCTACTACATGACTATGACAATACAACTTTAAAAATAGAAAGACCTGGTAAAATTATGTTTCTGACTTCTAAATATTAGTCGTTGCCATTCAGTTCAATCTAATAAGCCTTTTTGCTTATTCATCAGGCACCATGCTATGCATTGGGGACAGAAAAACAACAGCAAAAATCCAATGCCTTCTTAAGCTTTTTTTTTTTAATATTTCATCTTCACAACTCTGAGTCAGCCAGAATTTGAAAGATGAAACATTAAAGCACAGATAAATGCAGGACAACAGTGCTGTACAAGTAGATGTACATGGTTATATCTGATTCCTATTATTGTTTAGGCATCTGAACTTGAGCAACTCATCATCCTAGAGGACTCTCCAAAATGAAAGGGCTTCTTACTTGATTCTAGAGACCCTAGTAGTTCTAAAGCTATGAGACTTGACTGCATTCATATTTCTACTTGTCGAAGCTCCATTTCAAGTCCCCTGCCTTCTTGCCCAGTATTCTTAGCACTATTGGACACCTTGCCTATATTTCTATTACTTCATCAGACAAATAGTTGGGTAAATAAATGACCCCTTGCAGCTGAACTTAATTGAAAATGCTGGGTACAGCTGGAGCCTTAAGTCTCTACTTACCATTGTTTTACCAGTAACAGAAAATATTAGTAGCACTGGATATTTATGTAAAGCAGCATATCCAAAATGGCCAGAGAATTCTATTAGCTGGCTTTGTGGGAAATGCAATGCCAAGTTTTCCAACATTCCATTAGAGCTATGTTTTATCCGCCTAATCTATGAACATAAATCTATTGGAAGGAGTAAGACTTTGCAACTTAATGATTAACTTTGATTTTAAATAAATGGCAAATGCTAAAGATGAAGATTCTTTGTTACTCTCTTAGGTACAAGACAAGTCCTGTATTTAAAAATGGGGGAGGAGGAATGAAATGAGTGTCTACTCCAATTGAGTCCACAAGCAAAGGGGCTACCAAATAGCGCTTCCTCCCCTCCCCACCCCCTACCCAGTGTTATGCACTTACTGTATCCGGAGTACATGAAGCAGGAAAAAAACAGACCTGTTTCCAACCATCCAAACAGGAAGACCAAAACCCCAGGCCCCTATGGGAAGCCCAATAGTTCAAAAACTTTCTAATAAAATCCACTTAAACACTTCATTTAAAGGTACAGGCTTTCCATTTCAATGTCTCCCTATGAAGACTGGAAAAAAACTTGCTTTTAATTTCCAATCACATCTTTAAAACTGATCTACTAGGTATTACTGTCATATTCAAGATCGTTATTCTTCTATTTAGCCATCACTGGTGAAATTAAGTGATACATAGTTGAGCATTTTAAGGGTGGAAAATCAATTTAAACATCTGTCCTTCTGACAGTGATTCAAATATTTCAGCATGCCTGAGAGAACATATTGGCTTTGGGAAATAGAATGTTGTGGAGCTTCAGACAGCTGACCTGGGAATTTGGATTTCGATTCTGACTTACTCTCAAAAGTTTCACTTCAAGAAATTCTTTCCAAAATTAGCCTGGGCTACATAAACAAGAATAAATATTCCCATATAGTAAACTCAGAATTAAGAACAGGCTGAAAATTTGACTCAGTTTTGGAAGAAAAAGAGCAGTAACTGGTCAAAGAGAAGATATGGGTCTTGAAAAAATCATTAGTAGCAGTAGCCCTAATCACTTATTAGGGATCTACTATATTCATAGTGTCCAGTATGTTTAAAAATTTCTATTTAAAGGGAGTTGCTAGGGACAATGGATAGAGCACCAGAATCAAGAAGACCGGAGTTCAAATTTGACTTCAGACACTAATTGTGTTCTAGGCAATTCATTTAATTCTGTTTGCCTTGGTTTCCTCATATATAAAATGAGTTGAAAGAAAATGGCAAAGTAGTCCAGGATCTTGGCCAAGAAAACCCCAAATGGAGTCATGGAGAGCAAGATATGTTTGAACAACCACAAAATTAAAGTGGGAGGAGTGAGTTCAAAGGTATAAAAAAGATGTTTTTTTCTTCCCAGAAACTTGACTGGACCTGTAATCTTACTTATATGGGTAAGGTAGGCCTTACTCTAGAGCAGATTATAACCCAGTATTATCTTCTCATCCTCCTAGATAAAAGTGATCTGCAAGGCAGGAAAAAGACAAAAGGTTAAAAATGATAAGTGGCCCCAAAACTTGTCTACAAGGACATTTTCCTGAAGCCTCATAGGTTCCCCATAGTTAGATCTCGGATCAATCCACTTAAGGATAAATTTAACTCTAATTGCCCTGGGTTTGTTCCACAATAGGTTGTCTCACAACAGCTTCAGCAGGAGTTTGGGAGGATAGAGGTAAAGTCAAGCCATTCCAATTATACTCATGTCCTAGCCTACAAACACTCTGCATTGTCAGAAAAAAAAATAAGGACTTCAATAAATTGGCTCCTAACAATGACTTCTTGAGAGGACATAGATGAAAGTCACTCGGGATGGGTAGGCATGGGTGGACTATAAGTGCCATCCTTGAAGGGAATTTCTGAAATGAAGAGATCCATTTGAATATATCAATATTTAGGTAATAATATTATTTTTAAATTGGAGAGGTAGTATGGATTCTATAAATAGAGAGCCACAATTGAAACCTCAAAGATTATTCATCTCTGTGGTTTCAAATCTTGTCTCTGACATATAGGTAAATACAATTTATAAATAAGCAGTTGCTTACTCTGTCAACAATCCCAAGGAATTTCCTAAGACTATATGTTCAAGATATGTAACATATCTGCATCAATGCATCAATGGAAGAAGTTTCTCTACTGGGAATTTTCCATAATGATGGAATTACAGATATGGATCCTTCCCCATTTTTTTGTCATTTTCCTATTAAAAAATAAAAATCTTAAAGGTAATCTGAAGAAAAAAATTGAAATTCTTTCATTAGTCATTTTTTTCTTCCATTTTGAAATGCATTCAAATTAAACTGGATGTTGATATTTACAACTAGGAGAAGATGATAGAACTCTGGACCTGGAATCAGGAAGAACTGAATTCAAATTTAGCCTCATGATGGGTGATCCTAGATAAATCATTTAACTGCTTCCTGCCTCAGTTTCTTTGATTATAAAATGGAGGTAATAATAGCACCTAATTCTCAGGATTGTTTTGAGGATCATATGACATAATATTGGTAACAGGCTTTTTTTCTATGGAGTCATCTATTACCTCTCTCCCTCCATGCCACCATCCTTTTGGGGTTTTGTTTTTAAACTAAAAAGTACTAGAACTGCATTTTTTTGGTTTTCTATAAAAGGTTTTCTCTTTAATCAACATCATTCCTTCTAGACTTCTTACTACTGAGTTTTGCTTATTCACAGGTTTCTGTGAATTTTTTATTATTTTTTAATTTAAATTTATTTAATTTATTTAATTAAATTTTATTTAATTTAGATTAAATTTATTTAATTTTTTATTGTTCATTCACACTAGTGAATAGTCTAGATACATCAGAAAGAGGATAGTCACATCCAGGCTCTGGTGTCCAGAGGCTTTCATGAAGAGTTATGTTGATTGCCTTGAATCTTTGATGCCTTCATGAATCATTCAAGTTGGTCTATAAGACGGTCTGCTGCACTACTTATAAGGTAAAAAGTAGTTGTTTATGACTAGGGGAACTGGAACATTATATACAGGACTGAGAAATGGCTGGTGAAACACAATTATTATGAGAAGGGATGTTTAGTGTGGAACCAATTTTGAGAACAGTGGACAATATAGCACCCAAGATTTTTTTTTAATAATGCAATTGAAATTTTTATTTAACTATCAGTGGGGAGTTGGAAATGGGTAATGGCTTGTAGGAAGAGATTCCTACAGAAATGAGATACAAACTGTGATCTAAAATAATCTTGAAGAAAGTCTGTAGATACTCCATATGAATTGCTCTGGTTGTAATGGAAATCATGGCAGGAAGGAGGGGTACAAGTTTGGGGAGTGCATTAATCACTACCATGAGGATCTGGATCCTCAAATGAGGAAAACAGCAATTGATGTCAATAGCTTTAAAGAATGAGTCTCAGTTTATATTATATCCTTCATTCAACTTCAATGAACACAAAAAGTTTAGGGAAAACAGAAGGCTCTGTTATTTGTTTGTTTGGTTTTTGTTATTTATAGACTTGCCCTTCTTACTATAGTCAGTGAGGTAGGGTAGTGATTAAGGTGTTAAATATAGAATCAGAAACACTTGAGTTTCAATCTCACTAGCTTTGCCCCTGAGTAAGTCACTTAATATATTTTACATTTAACTTCTTCATCCATTCAGTGGAGATATTAAGAATTGTTGGAGGCATCAAATGAAACAATATAAGTAAAAGTACTTTGTAAACTCCAAAATTTGCAATTATTTCAGTTATTATTTATATCTATTAGATATTATTATTATTTTGTTGTCATAGAGTCATTTGTCCTTGAAAGAAGGAAAGAATGATTAAGATATCTTTGTGATACATGTGAGGGTATGATGATCTTAGTTCTCCATCATGCTTTTCCTTGCATCTCCTCATATTATTTAAATTCTAAGAGAAGTGTTTTGTATCATGTGTTCCTCCTGAGGAGACTGAACTGTAAGTTTTGGATGTGAAAAAATATGTGTCACAAAGTCAATGACAGCTGCATCCTTGACAACATCTTGAATCATTCCTTTTTCTCTCAAGAGTGCCTGAGACACAGAGTCCTGATAGTCAAAAGTCAAGAGGTGTTGATAAATTTGAGGCAAGGAACATGCTGATCAAATCTATGTTGTCCAAAGGTCCTGAGGCATAATAAGGATTTCAGAAAGCCTTTGGATTTCCTAGCATGGTCTTTGGTGCTGGCGTAGTAATTGAACTCAATATGTTAGGGAATAACATCACAGACCAAAAATCATGAGTATCCATGATTTAATCTCATAATAGCCAAAGTGGATGGAAAGTTCTAATATAGCTAAAATGCCTTTTTCTACTATGCTGGGTTAGAATGTAAGGTAGGAAAAGGGAAGAACCTTTTTTTGTGCTTTGTGATGCAATGTCAAGGGCACCAAATTTAAGTCAAAGGATTGAGTTCAAATCTTGTTTTTTCTACTTACTGTCTCTGTGACCTTTAGAGAAGTTGCTTATTCTTTTTGGGAATCAGTTTCATTATCTATAAAATGAGGGAATCAAATGCAACAACTTCTAAGGTCCTTTCCAGCTTTAGATTTAGATTTATTTTAAAAATAAATGTAAAATACCTTGTTTTAGTAGGAATATCTCTGTATTCATGCTTTCAACCACACAGGAGGCCATGTCACATTTGTCCAGCCATTCCCCTCTCTTTAAGAAATCTCTTTAGTTTAGACTCTTGTGATATCTTCCCTATTCTAATGTAATAGTTTCCTAATTTCCCCTTCCTCTTGTATTTTCTTTTTTACTAAATTATTCTTGGGACAGCTGCAAAAAATTAGCTTTATGCAGCACAGATCTGACCATGTCCTGCCCCAAGTCAAACATCTTCAACGCTTCCTGACTAGCTCTAGCATATAACACAAATTGCTTTGCCTATCTTTAAATTGGAACCACAATTTGGTTCTAGCTCTTCAGATGTATTTTTGATTACTAACTTTCACATAATCTATCCTGAAACCGAATTAGATAATTGCTATATAGGATTAGAATTGCTCTTCTTGCACCCAAAGGCAGATTAGAAGTAATGGGGGATGGGTGGGTAGAGAGAAGTCAATTTAGGTTTGATGCAAGAAAAACTAATTAGCCTCCACTTGAAGCAAAATGGAACTCCCTGGATAGGTAGCAAGTTCTCCCTCACTAGAAATCATTTAAGAAAAATAGGATGACCACTTGCTGGATTGCAGTATCTACAATTGTGTGCAATTTGAACTAGATGGCTTCTGAGGTTCTTTCAAATCTTGACACTTTGTATAGTCACAACTTTTTCTTTGCACTTTCTATGTTGTATTATACTTTTGTTTGTGATCCCATTTGGGGTTCTCTTGGCAATGATACTGGATAGTTTGCCATTTCCTTCTGCAGGTCATTTTATAGGCCTCCATTATATGGAAGAAACTGAGACAAATAAGGTTAAGTGACTTGTCCAGGGTCACACAATTACTAAGGGACTGGGGTGGGATTTGAACTCAGATTTTCCTGATTTCAGGTCCAGCACTCTATCTATTGTGACATTTAGCCTGTATTTATATGTTTCTTGAGGGTAGAAACTTCCCCTGCCCCTTTGTAAAGCCAGTACCTTATGCAATGCCATATATAAAACATTCTTGATAATTTTGAATGGGATAGTTGTTGCTATTTTTGGATGAAAATCAGAAGCCCAACCAGAGTTGGTTTGTTGTAAAATTCTCTTCTAATAATAGTATAATAACCACAAGTGACTTGGTTGAGTTCAGAATTGTAATTCTTCAGAATGGACAGTAGTCTGTTGATTCCTAGAGCAGGGGATATAGTAGATTCTGGAAGAATCATTGTCAATAATAACCACGTCATTCTGGGGTCAGCTAGAGGTGTTCTGTATTTCTGGAGTCTGTACCTGCTAAACCAATAACAGCTGACTTTGATATGGCCCTACAAATATCATTCTTTTGATCCTTATAGCACCCCTGTAAGGAAGATACTATAAGCATAATTATCTCATTTTCCAGAATAGGAAATTGACTTTCAGACAGAATAAACAACTTGCATTTAGTCACAAAATCATTAAGCATTTGAGGTAATATTTGAACACATTTCTCCCCTCAGACTTAATACTCTTTCTACTATGCCCTGATGCCTAATAACTGAGTTTCTGACTTCTACTCATTGCCACCATGTCTTATAAATGATCCAAAGCATGATATAATGAGAAAGACAGGTAACTTGAAATCAGTTAACATGGGTGCAAGTCTCATACCTGCTACTTTGTAATCTTGGAAAAGTCTCTTAACTTCTCAAAGTTTCTCATATTGTTCATCTCTGAAAATGAAAGTTATAATATTTCTATTACTTCCCTTAGAGGTCATGATGAAGATCAGATCAGATAATTCATGCAAAGTGTCTGGGATATGATCATCCACTTAGATGATATCTTAATCCATCTATGAGGCCCAGATCAGGACCCTAACACTATCCCCCCCCCTGCTGCTGGTGTGCTCCTTTGCCTAGCTAATTACTATCTGTGTTTCCAGGCCAGATGGTCAAAAGCATCACACTGGAAAATGTAGACACAGCACCCTGGGAGACTGCAGTTTCCAACTGCCCCGAACATGGGCTCAAGGCTCTCCTGCTGCCCCTGAGGCTCCTTCTAATTATCCCAGTCCTAAACTTACCCCCCTTCCTCTCTTCCAGGTGGTCATTCAGCTGTACACAAAATTTCAAACACAGCATGGTCTCATAGATAAAGCATCAGACTTGGGGCAAGAGACTTGTTTCAAAAGCCTGTCTCTCTACT
Source organism: Macrotis lagotis (assembly GCF_037893015.1). Lineage (NCBI taxonomy): Eukaryota > Metazoa > Chordata > Mammalia > Peramelemorphia > Peramelidae > Macrotis > Macrotis lagotis. The sequence goes on from NC_133665.1 coordinate 79,930,428, forward strand.
TCCTACTATCTTTGTGACATTGAGAAAGTCACTTAACCATGATGAGCTTTAATTTCTTTATTTATAAAATGAGAAGAATGATTAAGATGATCTGAACAATCCATTATTCCTCTAAATCCTTCTAAATTATCTAAACTCACCAAATTATCTGGAAATTTGCTAATCCTTCACTTTCTAGAAAGTATAGACTTAAAAGAGAGAGTTGTTGTCTGTCCTTCATTCTCGAAAAAGACCATAACATTGGGGAGGTGCTGCTATGGCAAGCACATGAATTGGAAGTGAAAGGATGCTATGCTAAGGCAGCAGGCTCACTTTCTCCTCCAGAGCCATCTGGGTAGAGTGGTCAAATTTGGAGCAGGACAATAGGTGACAGCCCTAGATATGAGACAGTCAAGGTTAAGTGATTAGTGTCTGAGTTCACATTTGAACTCAGACTCTCCTGACTCCAGGACTGGTGAGCTGTCCACCGCAAGGATCGAGACTACCCTCATGTTTCAAGATAGGGAACTGAGACCTTGAATGGTTAAATTACTTGCTCAAAATCATATTAATAGAAAAGAGCAAGGTAAGATTTGAACCCAAGTCATCCACTTCCAATTTCTTCAATCACAACACATTGCTTACATAATCTTTTAGAAGAGTTAAGTCAAAACTGTGTCCTCTGCAAAAAGGGAGAAATTTGTGACTAAACAAGAAACAGAATACATTATATATATTGCAAACTGGATGATTATGATTTTATTAAATTAAAAAAGGTTTGCATGAAAAAAATCAATGCAGCCAAGATTAGAAGAAAAACACAAAGTTAGGAAACAAATTTCACAGCTAGTGGTTTTGATAACTATAATTTCTAAAATATATAGAGACTTGAATCAAATGTACAAGGTTACAAGTCTTTCCCCAATTGATAAATGGTCAAAGGATATGATCAATTAAGAAATTGAAGCTATATAAAATCATATGAAACATGCTTCAAATAATTTTTGATTAGAAAAATGCAAATTAAACAACTATGAAGTAACACATCTATCTGGTTGATTAAGATGATAAAAAGGGAAAATGATCGATGTTGGTAAGGTTTTGGGAGGACTGGAACATTAATGCATTGTTAGTAGAGTTGTGAAGTGATATGGAGAGCAAAGTGAAACTATGACCAAAACCCAATAAAACTGATCAAACCCTTTGACCCAGAAATTCCAATGCTATTGTTATATCCAAAAGAAAACATAAGAAATAGGAAAAGTTCCACATGTTCAAAATGATTTACAGCAGCTCTTTTAGTAGTAGCAAAGAATTGAAAATTGAAGCGATGCTCACTAACTGGGAACAAGTTCTGGTATATGAATGTTATGGAGTACTATTGTTCTATAAGAAACCATGACTGGTCAGACTTTAAACAAGTATGGAAAGAATTACATGAACTGATGCTGAGGGAAGGGAGTAGAACCAAGAGAACATTATGAGTTGATTAACTATGACAGATGCAGTTCCTTTCAGCAGTTCACAAGTCTAGAATAACCCTGGAAGACTTGTTATGGACAATGCCATCCACATCCAGAAGTGGGGTAAATACAATAAAACCACAGAATCTGAATGAACACTATGTTCACTTTTTAAAAATTTCTCTTTTTTCCCTTCGTACCCCATAGTTTTCTTTCTTTTCCCTGAGTCTTAATTCCTCATTCACAAAATTACTAGTATGTAAAATATGTTAAATACAAATGTACATGTATACCTTTTATCAGACTGTTCACCTCTGAAGGGAGGAGGGTAAGAAGGGAGGGTGGTAGAAAAATGTGTGATTTACAAATGTGCAAGTGGATGAATGTTGAAAAATTTTCACAATATGTCATTGGAATAGTAAAATAACTAAAAATACTGTTGTTCTACATTGTGATTCTTATCTGATGGAATTCAGTCATTGGTATATTTCACTAAAGACCATTTCTGCTATTTTATAACCTTCATTTGTGGTGGTCTTATTGCGCTTGGGGCTACTGGAAGGAAGAGGTGGGGGTCTGAAAACTACAGTATTTAAGTCTAGCCCAACAGAGGGCTCCCTTTCTCCATCAGAAGAATTGCCCAATTAAAGATGATTCTCACTAACTTCCTAATAATGAAACCTACCTTTGTATGGTAAGACATAGGTGCAGAGTCAGGTCTTCAATAATCCATCACAGGAAAGTCCCAGGAAAGCCAATATCTGTTTCTGCTATCATTGATATGGTTGTTGTATTTATAGTGGATTTGGGTGATAGCAATGCTACCCTTGCCAAAAACACTGGTAGAATTATAATGGTCCCCTAGGAGGAATGTCCTTCCTGTTGTCTGTTACCTCTTGTTTTTGTTTTTGAAAGGCAATGTTGTTAAGTTACTTGCCCAAAGTCACACACCTGGTAAGTATCAAGTGTTTGAGACCAAATTTGAATTCGGATCCTCCTGACTCCAGGGCCAGTGCTCTATCCACTGTGCCACTTAGCTGCCCTCCTCCATTACCTCTTGTAGTTCTCTATGATAGAATGGAAAGGAATGTGAACAAGGAAGACATAGACTACATAAATATGGTACTTTGGATAGGTTTCCAAGCATTACTAACCACACCGTCCAGGAAAGGAAGTAGTCTCAGAATGTATGAACTAGTAATAATTCTCCCTAATACTGACCTACAAAATCATCACAGCCCAACTCCCCAGCAATATGATGCATGATGAGACTTCTTGGAGCCTAAACATCTAAAAAAATGTGTCCAAGAACAGTCATTTAGGAACATTTTCTGATACAAGATACCAATGGAGCTATTCTCTCTCTCTCTCTCTCTCTCTCTCTCTCTCTCTCTCTCTCTCTCTCTCTCTCTTTCTCTCTCTTTCTCTCTCACTCCCCCAATACACACACACACACGTGGAGAAAAATATCTAGATCTTTGAAGTCATATTGCCTCAATTCAACTGGAAGTTCAACCTGAATTCTCTTTCTGTTTTTTGTACATAGATTGACAATATGCAACAGAATGTGACAAGGAAGTAAAATGAATAAAAATGATTTATTTATAGCATGATAATTAAATGTAATATTCCACAGATATGTCTTTCCTAAAATCATTGAATCCACAATAATCAGCACTGTACTTTGGACATAATTGGCCCAAAAAAAATAATATAAAATGAGAAAATTGAATTAGTCATATTCTTTCCCAGGACTAAGTTACTACCTGTTACTAAGATATTTGATTAATTTTTGACTATCTGGTTAACATTATTAATAAATAATTGTTTAATTTAAAAATAAAAAGTAATGTTCCCTAAATTCACTGAGATTACATAAAATCAAATAATTGTCTAACTCAGGCAGGTTGACAATATTGCTACCTTGTCACACCAGTCTCTTCTTTCTTGGGTTACATATAGCTTTTATGTTCTTCCTGCAGTAATATATATTGCTATTTTGTGTGTTTGTGTCCCTTTTTAGACTATAAATTCTGTGAGATCAGAAGCCCTGTCTTCTATTAGAAAGCCTATCTCCCTCCAACTCCTCAAAATATATGCATCTTTTATGTTACTCGGTAAACAGAAGGCATTTAATAAATGTTTATTGTATTGATTACAGTTATTGAGCTTAAAATTTTATAATCTAGGGGTATAAAGAACTCTCCAGATGGCTGACTGAATTTTTGATACAATTGTCTAATCCAGCCAGATGTTTTGGCATCACAAAGACAAAAGCTAGTTTCAGGAAGTGACTTAGACTCTGGAGAGAATTAAACCCATTATGTCAATGTCTATTTCCCTGTGCAGGTTCTTTGTATTTTTGCAGTTTTCTTTGACCCATTCTGAGGGTACTCTTCAGCATATTGTATTAATGTTATGATATGCTGTCTACTAATTATATATCAACTCACCAAAGTGACTACCTATCCTCTTCTTGGGCTAGATTTATCATATGTTTGGTCTGCCATCTCTGAAATGAAAGTAAAAGAAAAAAGCAGAAATGCCTAATTTATAAGATTGCGAATATGGTTTAAATTTTTTGTATTTTTAAAAGGGCTGTTTAATTTAGCTATGACATAATAAAAACAGAGCATGGACCTTATTGTATCCCTACAGTATATTTATGCTAACTCCTTTGTATCAATTAGGATTGGATCCTGCTGTGCCTGTCTTACCACAAACTACCTTTAGAAACAGGAATAACTTTAAAAAATTGTTTGATTTAACCAATATTTCTGAGAATCTTCTTTAATATTAATACAATGCCTTCTTTAAAATAAAATATTTTCAAGCTGTCAATGAATAAACATTGGTTAAATACCAACTATCTACCTACAATGCAGGTATTGTGCTAAGTTCTGAAGTGCTGTTAAGCAAAAAACTGGAGAAAAGAAATTCATTTTGATTAGTCTTATAGTATGTGGGCTTTGTTTTCTCTTTTTGAGGAAGAGAATATCTTGTGATATACAAAATAGATTGGATTTGACTCTTTATTCTACTAAATAAATTGAAAGTGTATTACAATAAATAACAGAGAGTAAAGGACATTTTTATGTAGTCCTTTAGGCATAACCCTTGGAGTTAAGTACCAATCCAAAAGGTAGGATAAGACATTTACATAGTTAAAGATAGTACAAAGAAAACTGTCATATGAATGCAGAAACAGTCCTGACCAAGGATCCTAGGATCATTTGAGGAGGGAGAGATGTTCAAGGGATATGCTGATAAGGCATCAAGGCAGTCTTAAGCTGAACCCTGCAAGAAGGGAATTCCTTCAGAGAATAGATATAAGGAGTCAGTGCTCTACGTATTGGGATGGTCTGTGCAGACTAGGGAGACAGCCTTGACAAGAATAAGGTAAATATATTAGTATAGTTGTGATGAAAGAACTTTTAAAATGAAGTAGAATGAGAAAAGGCAGGAAAGGCAGACTGGATTAAAATTCTGAAAGATTTTAAAGGATTGACTATTTACTCTTTATTTGATAGATACTAGGAAAACACTAAAGAATTTTGAGCAAAGAAGTGAAGTGGATGGACCTGTTCCTTAGGAAAATTATTTTGGCAGCTGTGGGGAAGCTAGATTAAGGAGAAGAAAAACTAGAGAAAGAAAGAAGTTGGAAGTTCTTGTTGTTGTTGTGTTGTTTTTTTTTTCTGAGTCATAAATAGGAAAAATAATCACATACTTGAGTGAAAAATCAGAACAACAAACCACTAAGGATATTATTCTCAAGAGAAGATGAGATTTCTGGAAAAGAAATAGTTCATGAGATTTTTTCCAGAAACTCTCACTTCATTATCTTCATAAAAAAGTTTAAATTGCCGAATTACCTTTGACTGTGGGATATCTGTTTATTTCTACTAGTAAAACTATATAGCAATGCAATGTCCTAAACTTGGAATTTATTAAAAAGTGATTAAAAACAATATGAATTCTGACCAGTTGGAAATAAGAAGATCCCTAACCTTAAAAGAAAAACAAAATTCTGACATATTATCAACCCTATAATTTCTAGCCATCTCTTTACTGAGATTTGTAGAAATATGCTTCAAACCAGAATATGTCTGGTCATCCTTTTTTGTTCATCTAGCATATGTAATTTTACTGGAATTCTCAAACTGAGATTTCATATATCCCTAATTCTCAATCTTTTTCTTCAACAACAACAAAGAAGAAAATTGTTAACTATTAGCTTTAAAAATATGTGCATTTCCCTTGTGTGATGATTTTAAGTCAGCATTTGCAAAGGAATTATACATTGATTTTATATATCCCCAAAGTGTATCACATAAACTCCCTGTTTGGCAGCCTAGACCTAAATAGCTTTTACATAAAGAATACAGCAGGGAAGTCAGTATGTTCTATGGATATGCTTATTTTTTGGTCCAACGTGCTCAATATTTGGGGAAAACTGTTGGTAGTTGTGCTATATTGTTGTTGCTAGATTTCTGTTGTTGTGTTGTTTTGTTTTTAATTTTCCATTAAGCTGATTAAAATTATTCACAGCCTAAGGTGTTATTCTTAGACACCAGAGAATTAACAATGAAATCAGTCACACTTATGAAGTGATTCAACATGTGTTTTGACTAAGATCCTTCTCTTCTACAAGGAGCAGATAGGTGCTCTGAAACCATGTTTTAAAAATCCCAGCAAAGACATTCATAGTGTTCATCAAGTTGATTTCACTGTTTTACCTTCAAAACTGTCTGGGAATTGTAAGTGGTGAAGATCACAAGCACTCTTGATATTCAGAACCCAAAGGATTGTTTGAAACATTCATTTAATAAGTTTCCTAAAAGTTTCCTAAAAAGGCCCTCAGAAGGTAGGGCAGGGCAGGGCAGGATGGAGCTAAAATATAGCAAGTCAACAAACAAAACTGCTATTGTTTATAAGAGGAAGGAAAGAAGACTTTTTGTGTTTAATTAGAACTGTTGGGGATAATTTCAATAGACAGAGTTTCATTACCTGAGTGGGAAGTTAGCCAGGAGGTTAACACCTATGTGTAAGAGAATTTCTATTTATATACCCCATTCACTTTACTATATTTTCTAGGGTGGGAATTGGTAGGGATGAAAGAAAAAGATTTCTATCTAGCTTTCAAAATGGTCTATATATACACTATTTCATAACAAAACGGTCCATATACACGATTTCATAACAAAATTATATATACTATTTCATAACCAAAAACCCAACTTTAAAAAAAAAAGAAAAAATTTGTTACTATATCTGGAATATGGTTCCTATATTGACTGAGATGCTTAATAGGGTTTAAATTATTTGCCTGGGTCACACAATCAAAGGTTGCATTTGAACTCAGACTTTCCTGCCTCTAGAATCAATGCTCTATCCACTGTATCACTTAGTTGACTTATGCAAATGAAAAGAAAAACATTTGTTTTAGAATTCAATAGAGCCCAAATGACAAGCATTAAAATGCTGGTTTATTTAAAGATTGTATTTAAAATATATTTCAATCATTTGGGACTAAACTTTTTTATGTCAGAAGAGTAATGAAGGCAAACATTTTGAAATAATCAAGGTATATCTTTGTTGATAACTGCTTATTTTTTCCCTCCTTGTGATGGGAAATCTACTCTCTCATGCATTTTTATCTTGACGCCCACTCAAACCATTGAGTGGACAGCCAAAATGTAAATTTTGCCATGCTGTTTTCTCAATGATTTGTACCTGGCATTGGATCAAAGAAAATGGTTCCACCAATCTCATTGGATGAGAGTTACATTAACTATGTCAGCCATGTCGTATTTGTAAGGCTTCTTACAATAAATATTATGGTCTGCTAGAGATCAGAGTTTGAGTCAAAAAAACTTACCCCAGTCCACTATGAAACCATCAAACTAAATGCACACATTGCCCTGAAAGATGAAGACTGGGGAATTCCTGAACCACATTGGCATCATCTTGTGTAGTAGCTAAAAACAAGGGTTTAGACAGAGCATGGACTAGGGTCAGCCATGGAGAAGCCAGATGAAGAATTGTAAGGAAAGACAGATTGGCTGCAATAGGAAAAATGTCATGAGGTAATGGAAAGATAAGAAATCAGAAAAGTCAAGGATATGTTTTATAGTCATGCTGCTCTGTTCCACTGTGCCTGTGGTTTTAAAAGTCACAGATGTGTTTAAGTTTTTAAGATGCGCCTCTTAATTTCACATTTCCTCTTCTTGGCTACAGTCTGCCTTGCAGCCTTTGCCTCTTGTAAGGTTTGCCGTCCACATAGTCCTGGAAAAAAGAGTGAACTTTGTAGAGTTCACTTCAAGGCAGCTAAGCCTCTTGAGCCTACAAATTAGGCTGAGATTCCTGACAGCTTGAGTTATTGGGAGATTTCAAGTTAGTTCCCTTTATTTCCTGTCAGGTTATAGTTACCACATCAACGGCCTCCCAGGGCGTTCTGGCAATTGGTTTCCTAAGTTGGCTCTCGAAAAGACAGAAATACACAGAAATGGGAAAGACTAGAAGAATGGGTCAGACTTTTATTTTTTAATGTAACCGCCACAACAAAAAGTTTTACTGAGTTCACACTAAGTTTTCATGAAACTGGTTCTCCCCTTCTTATTCAGTTTAAATTCAAATGAGCTTTTAAAAAATTGTTCAATATAAAGAATGGCTAACTGGGGAGGGCAGAAGAAGGTAAAGGATCTATTTAAGATTAAAGTCATGTAAAAGCAAAATGAAACAATAAAACTTACAATTTAAATAAACATGACTCTAACAGGATGAAATTTACTATTAAAAGAGAAGAGTTCTCAGTTCTACTGCCTAATGAATTCCTTGTATAAATTGAATTTTAGAATTATAAAACAAATATGATTTAATCAAAGGATGAGTAAAATCAGTCAAAAACATTGTTTTTAAGTTGTTCTAAGTTTATAACAGGAGATAAAGTCTAACTGAAATTCCCCTTTGATGTTTTGCTATGGCAAGGAGTTGACCCTGGGATCTCAAAAGCTATATTGCCAGATCCCAAGTTTGTTTTTTAATATAATACTGAATTAGAAATGCTTCAAGCAGCGACTCATAACCAAAGTCCAAAGGACATTCTAAGTAATTTTAGAGAAGAGAGTGTACTACACAAGAAAATGTGCCCCTAGGTGATGAGTCTTCTAGGACTGGCAACTCATTAAACAATCTATGAAAGCAAGGAGGAGTTGCAGTTTGGTTGAGAGGAAGAATAGCCCATTGATAAAATGGTAAATACTTGAACTATTTAAATATTATCTATAGGCCAAAAAACTGACAAGACTATCATAAATAGGCATTTGATAAAATGCAAGGACTGTAAGAAACCTTTAAAGATAATTTAGTCAAGTCTCCTATTATTAATGACAAAACTAAATTCCAAATCCAACACACAGCTAACAAGGAATAGAGTCAAAACTAAAATCTAATTCTGTTGTCTTCAATTTTACTGTCCCATATTTCCTTAAGTAAATGCATTAATTACTAATGCCAATTGTGTATAATGGGACACATACATATACATACATATATATGTTTGTATATAGATATGTATTTATATTTTTTCTTTTCCTTTCTCTATTCATTTGTACTTTTTAAACTCTTTTACTCTCCCACTTTTTTCTTTTATTTCCACCAATATTTTAAGAATCTAGAGATGGTACTGACAAGCATTGCATTACTGCATTGTACTCTATCAGTTGATTCAGGACTAAAAAAGGTTGTTGACCTCTCCTGTAAGTGCTTTCCATCATTCCCCATGCAAAGATTAAGATGGCAGTTTATTTTTTACAAATGAGAAGACTGAGTCACAGGAAGGTGTCAAGTGATTTGCTCAAAGTCATAAAAAAAAAGAAAAACCAAGTTATTAGCAGAACCATGATTAGATTTCAAAGATCTAGGCCCTTTGTGCTGGGCTTAGACTTTGGAGCCATGCTGTCTGAGATTTATTCAGGCAGGGGCCAAGGATGGATTGTTTCTTTAACATGTAGGCACTATTTTAGTTTTATAAATTATAATGATCTAGTTTCTCTTCCAGTCCTTGGGGTCCATGTTACAAATTAACTAAACTTTCTTTCTTCCCTTAAAACTTTTTTTCAAAATAAATTCTAGTTAGCCTCCCTCTCTCCCTTCTCCCCTCTGGTATTTCTAAAGTTCATTTTTGAATTAATTTATCTCCATTAAATTTCATCTAATTTATTTCTCCCCCCAACATTCTAACGCACTGAGATACTTTCAGGTCCTTGATTGCTTGCAATCTAGCATGCTAGTTATTCCTCCAAGCTTTGAGTAAACTACAAATGGTATAAACATTCCATGTTTTCTAGGACACTATGCAAGTGAGGTACAGGGGCATTCTACTGGAGAACCTCTTCCATGAAAACATCCAAGCCTTAATGACTTTTCATTAGGTAGAGTTAATATTCTCCTGAATCTATTCACTTTACTTACTGATTGACCAGTATTTTAGTCTTATCCATAAAAAAATTGGGAGTTTTCAAATGTTGTACTAAAATCTAGGTAAACTTTGTTTGCAAGATTCCTCTTATCATACCAACTTAGCTAGTTCCCTCCCTTCCATCAAAAAAGGAAAATAATTTGACACAACATATTTTTATTGAAGCTGATTTTATTCTGTTTGCTTACCATTTCCTTTTAAAGATTCTTCCTAATCACACATGTTGTGTTTTTGTTGTTTAGTTGTTTCAATTGTATTTGACTCTTAATGACATCTTTTGGGGTTTTCTTAGCAAAGACTAGAATGATTTGCCATTTCCCTCTCCAGCTCATTTTACAGATGAGGAAACTGAGGAAAACAGGGTTAAGTGACTTGCCAAGGGTTGCACATAACTTAGTAAGTATCTGAGGCCAGATTTGAACTCAGTTTTTCCTGATTTCAGGATGCTTGACTCAGGAATATGGAAGTTGTTGGGCAGCATAATTCTATAATCCAGTCATTTAGCAAAAGGAGTGTTCTTAGGCAGCATCAGATTCGAGAATTGATCCAAGTCTGAAAATTTGGGGATCCAATCTAGTGGAGGGAGAAGAATCAGATTTTTGGAAAAAGAAGAGCATCACAGACAATGACCTTGAAATTGGAAGAGCAGGATGAGAAGAAATCATGATATGATGGAGCAAAATACCTACTTGACCCTCTGCTATTACCAAAAATGATTTGAGCAGTGTAGGTCTGTTGTGAAGAGAATTGCCTAACCAGCAGTTCTTAATGCTTGTCCCTTCTGAAAAGAGTTCACATTCCTTTTCTGAAAGGAGACACCACAAGGCTGGATGCTCATAAGGTCTTTGGATTCATTGGAAGTTGGAAACTTGCTTCCTTAGCAACCTGAAATTCATTTCCCTCAAAGGGGAATCCAAACCACAGTTTGGAGGACCTTTAGGACCTGGGGAAAAGGGGGACTCAGAGAAAGGAAAGAGTTTAAGTATTATGTGGACTACTTTGATATCCGAACACTTCACCCCCGATGAAAAAGAGATTATTTTTCCTTAAAAGTTAACATCCTTAATAACTGTTTGATTCAAAAAGACTCCGATTTTTGATGTCATTATTATCTGAGTACAAAAGAGCTAAGAAGAACTAAAGTTAGATTCTGAAATTTAACCAGTTAACACAGTGGACAAATTAGGGTAAGGGAAAGCTGAATATTTAGTTGAATAAGCTTGTAGTGTCAGGGTGCATATTCTGGTTAAACATACTTCCTCTGCTTTGGCAAAATAATTTTCCTTTTGTTAACTGTTAAATGAACTACAAATATCTCAGTTTGTTACAAAATCAATATAACTATGAAGGGCTTGATCTGAGTCAAGCCCAACCAAAAAGAGCTATTGTGCACCCTTGACTTGTTTTCTGCTTTTACTTTTTCTTTGGTATGAAAATATTTGCTATAATGATGTTGATATAATTATAAACCACCTAGCATTAAAATCTTTGAGTATAGAAATTTAAGTTACTTCTTTAGTGATTTAGCAATTACAAATTGCTTTCAATATTTATACCTATTATACCTATATATTTATAGGCATTACATATATATGTATATATATGTATGTATATACATATATATATATATATATACAATCAGTTATTCCCATTACTCCACCAGAGGAAGATTAGCATTCTTTTCTTTCAATGTACAATCAGATATTCTCATCTTTTGACATCTTTGCCAATTTTCTGGGTATTAAGCAATGTCTTAGATTGTGTTTTTTATTTGAATTTTTCTTATTATTAGTGATTTGAAGCAATCTTTCATATGATTACTAATAATTTGCAATTCTTCCTTTGATAATTGTATATTCCTATTCCTTTATCTATTTTGAGAATACTTTTAAGTATTGCCATAAGATTTTGTAAAGGAGTTAGGGAACCTTTTACTCATATCCATGGAGACCTAAACATAACTGCATTTAATTACATAAAATTTGAACTATATTCTGAGATTTCTCAAAGCAATTCTCAGATGAGTTATAACAGTACAAGCAAAAGAGAAATGATTAAGGGAGCTCCCATTTATTGGAGATGATTTTTATAAATCCAGATGTGGGGGAGATGAATCATGTTTACAAGTTACAGATTTTTTAAAAAAAATCCATGTGCTTCCCTTAGCTTTCCTTACCAATCTTAACTTTACCAATCTTAACATTCTTAGAGTAGCATTTCTATCAAGTCTATACTCTACTGTGTTCCTTAAAAAAACTATAATAGCCTACTTTATGCATCTTTGTTTTCAGGGATGCTGGGAATGCTCATGATCAAAGAACTCACAGTAACAAAAGATATTAATGATCATTAACCTAATATTATTCATAGAAAAATAAAGGCTTAAAGAGGGAAAGTGACAAGATCAAAAACACTCATAACATAGGCAGAACTAGGATTTTAACTTTACTGAGTATAAAACTAATGCCATTTTCATTACCTCACTAACAAATGATGTTTATGGCTAAATTTGTTGAAACTATATTATATGAGGTATTCCTTTGGTAACATAGTGTCCTATCCCTGATAACTGTGCTTATAAGAATACAGGGAAAGGAAACTAGTGGATAAAAGATTTAGGGAAACCTCTAGTACCAGACTGGGTGTTGGACAGAGAAACACAGAATCCCTTACCTTTATTTATTGAGCACATATATACTCAGTAACAGTGGGACCTTGGGTATGGAAAAGGATACTGAAAAACCTGGGTGAATTATCCTGGAGTAGAGAAGGACTCCAGAAATTTGACCACTTGGGAGAATTTAAATGGGACCAAAACAGGACTTTAAGACATTCCCCCAAAATCAAGAGTTTAATCATAGCTAGGACCAAGTCAGCACTACTAAGGCAAGGCTAGTTCCTTATGGAGGGAATGCCATTGTTTGATATTGGACTTGGATCCTTAATTAGGTAGGTGGTTTAAGTATATAGATCAAAGGTAGCATAGAAATTAAATCATGGTTGAAGCATATCCAAGGTCAACTGCTTTTTCTAATACATCTTGAGATCTATGATTTCATTAGGGCTAGTACTCCCTCCACAGCCCTTTCACACCATAGAATAGGAACTTTTAACCTCTACCTCTATGAAGTTCATGGTTAGATAACAGGGGTTCTGTGAACTTAGAGCCTTTAATATTTTGATAACTGTTTTACAAGATAATTGATTTCCTTCTTAATTGTATGTATTTTATTTTTATGCATCTAAAAACCTTAATTTGAGAAGGGGTCCATAGATTTCACTATATTACAAAAATGTATCCATGACACAAATGGGTGAAGGACCCTTGAAATAAAAGACCATTTAACATGTTACTACGATCAAAAACAATTGACTGTTAGCTAGCCTTTTGATAATGATAATACAACTCAGTTTGGCTGTTCTGTAGATGAAAGTTTATTTGTATTTCATATGTATATATATATATATATATATACATATATATATATATATACTCCCTCTTATGGGTCAGAAATTTTCAATCTAATAGTGAAGACAATTTGCAAACAAATATTCACACACGCAAACAAGTTATGCATAGGATAAATAGGAAACAATCAAGAGAGGGAATGCACTAGAATTAATAAGAGTTCCTTGTAAAAGATGAGCTTTTAATTAAGATGTAAGCAAAGCCAGAGAAGCTAGTAGGCAGAGCTGAGGAAGAATATACTAAAGGCATGAAAGTCAGAAAATAATGCTGAGAGTAAAGAGGTAGAGAGTCTTATTTGTGAAATAGCAAGAAGACCAGTGTTTTTGGATTTCACTTGTAATTTTTGTATTCTCAGAGCTTAGCACAATTACTAATATAATAGTAAGTTCTTGAAAAATGTATTTAATTGTTATAGTGAATACTTTAGTATTTTTGTTTTTACTTTCAAGTTTGCTATAAAAGCAATACATCTTCAAAATCTTTTTTTTACCTCAAAAATGTTTTAAGATCTAAGGAAGAGATAATTTTCATAACTACAAAGGAAAAAAATCTTTACCATACAAGGGATAAAAATCATCATAAAAGAGAAAAGAATCAATGAATATTCAAAAAGAAAAAATATTGCATCTCTGATAGACAAAATATTTAGATCATTGCCACAAATATATAAGAACAAATTCAAGGGTTGTGAGTAGTTTTCAAAAAATAGAATTTAAAACTATCAAAAACTATATAACAAATTACTATAAAATTACTAATAAGAGAAATCCAAACAAAAATAATTCTGAGGTTCTACTTCATACCTGATCCACTGTGAAAAGCAAAATACAAATAATTGATAGTAGATAGGTTTGATCCATTCATGTGGCAGGAATTTGTAATTAGATAAAAAAAATGGAACTTCTAATACTTTTTAACTCAAAAAGCCTACTCCTAGAATACATCCTATGGAGGTCAAAATCAAAAGGAAGTCCTTTTATATTCTAAAATATTCAAACTAGAACGTAAGAGCTGAAATAAAATGATTTCCCATTGACTGAAGAATAGCTAATTAGCTGTGGCAAGCAATTATGAAATCTTTAATACTTGATAAGAAGAAATGAATACAAAGAAATCAGAAGTTTGAGGAAGAGTTGAATGAACAGGCAGAATAAAGTAAGCAGAACCAGAAGAATGCCCTTTGCAATGATGCTATGGAAATAGTGCTGAAATAGGAGTTCCAGGATTTAACTTTTGATCATAGTTCCTACTTACTTCCTGTGTTACCTTGGCCAAATTATTAAACTCTCTGATCTTCATTTTCCTCATTTATATGAAGAGGGGGTTGAACTGCATAGCCTCTAAGGTCCTTTTTGTATATTATAATCCTATGACTTAATGTTCCAATATTTAAATGAATGTAGGATGCTCTCAATAATATCAATCTTAATCCATTCTACTTGCCCATCATGTGTGATTCTTGTCCCCATCTTCTCTTAATTCATCACAGGAGGTTCACTCAGTGTGCTGGAGGTCTTAATTATTTTCCCTTGACATCTCAAGGATCCTGGTGGCATCTTCTGGTGGATTACTCTCACAGTTGTTATCCCTCATCCTTTCCACATATTCAGTCCAGCTTCTTTATTATATACTTCTTTGATGACATCTTTTATTTCTTAATGGTTAGTTTTGCCAGGTCTTTTTTTATATCCACTCTATACTATCCAGGATCATATCTATTTGTCCTGATCAATATTTAGCCACTAGACCCAGGTGACTCCAGAAGAGAAAGTGATATTTGTGACTTAGCACAGCACCCCTTCACTCAAATCCAATTTATAACTCTAATCATGCTTGCCATGACATCATCTCCCTGATGTCATGGTCTTCTTGGAAAACAAAGGACAAACATCATCATCATCATCATCATCATCATCATGTGATATTTATTTTCAATTCACCTATGACTATGATAGTGTTAATAAAAAATAAAAAATAAATTAAGTTGAGGTTTAAACAATGATTTTTTATAAGGACCAATTGCAACCCTGGAGAATACATTAGGAAATCCCTTCTTTTGGTAAAGAGCGGAAGATCATAGAGTTACATAATGCTGTTCAAAATGTCAGAATTGTTCACTTTCCATTCATTTTCCTTAGCTGCTTTTCTTCATTATAAAAGAAAACAATCATGGCAGGGGGCAGAGGTGTGATGAATCATCAAAAGGCATAAATAAAACCTTCTTGTTAAGAGAAAAAAGAAAAGACATAGCAAAACCCTATAGTGACTAGCATTGTTCTAGGAATATTAAAAGATTTCAACTATTTCTTTCTGATTTGATTTTAGAACATGGGAAAAAAAGAAATATACTGAATTTGGTTCTGGATACTTTTATACCTTTGTTAAAGGATTGTGTTAGGAAAAAAAAGACCATCCCTAAATTACACCATTTTAGGAAAAGGAATCATGGCCAAAATGTGGGCACTAACTAAAAGGGAAAAAATGAAACATTTAAAAAAGTAAATAATCTACAGGAAGCCTGGAGACTGTTTAAAAACACCTTATTAGAAGCCCAGGGAAAAAAATGTATCAAAGGACCAGCACTCAAACAAAACCCCTAGATCACTTCATGGTTTGCAGGCAAAATCAAAGAGGCCCTTGTAGGGGGGAAAGCATCTTTAAAAAAAAATGGAAAGATTGCTCAAATCAGGAAAACAGGAAAACTCACGCCCATGAAACATGGCAAGTTATATACAAACTGAAAGTTAGGCAGGCCAAGAAGAATGTTAAAAGCAATTCCAAAGCCAGTTACAGGAGGTTTCATATTATATAAAGAAAGGAGGCCAACTAGAGGATGAGTGAGATGATCATTATATGGAAAGGTGAACTAAAAAAGAAGAAAGCAGAGAGACTCAAGTGTTACCAGGGAAGATTTTGGGGAAATGTCTCTTCCCAAATGAATGGTCTTTTGACTCAGAAAGGGCAAAATTATTAGAAGGAAAAAATGCATGCTGTATTAAGACAGAATAATGGATTTAGAGTCCAAAGAGCTGGGTTTGAATCTGGACTGTTACTTGTCACCTGGGTGATGTGGGGCCAATCACTTCAGGCTTCACCTGTAAAATGAGAAGTTCGACTTTATAATCACTGACTCCTTCTTTCCAAGCTCTGTGATTCTGTAAGCCTGAAACAGGATGTTACAAATTTAATTGGCAAGCTAGAGGTAAATAAATACTGTGACCAAATGGTATCCAACCAAGAGTTTGGAAATTGCTCAAGGGTGAAATTGTTGAATTCTTGGCCCAAAGGCATAACCCATTTTTATAACTGGTCACTGTACTGCATGAAAGATTTCAAGATTAGCTATGGGAGTCACATCTGTAAGAAGCACTCCAGCGGAGAAGACGGGAACCACAGACTCTTGAGTCTGACTTCTCTGGCTGGCATGCTGATGGAAATTGTAATAAAGAGTAGATCCCTGAGCACTTAAGCTAACATAAACTTTTCAGGGCAATACAACATGTCTTTTGTAAAGGAAAATCATCCCTAAAGTCAGAATATTTTGATTACGCTGTGGAGCAATTGGTAGATATAACTAATTTAAATATTTTTAAAACCATTAGTTTTTTCCAAGGAACACTTCATTCTTCCTGATAATGTGGAGAATGGAGAAAGATGAGAGAAACCAGGTAGTCATTTAGCCATGATATAGTAGAAATAGCAGCCAAACATGCATATTACTTATGTGTCATTGGGCAAATCACTTAACCTCCATGGGTCTCATTTTTGCCAGCTTTAAAATTTGGGGGATGGATGAGAAGGTCTCTGAGGTTCCTTCCAGCTCTAGAAATGATCCTATAATCTGATGAAAGATAAAAAGCTACATGTGAGAGATACTACTAAGTTCTCCCTTCTCCCTGTAGTTGGTAGAGGTGATATCCTCAGGTCTTAGTCATTCTTGCTGGATATTCTGGAGAATTACTATAGAAACCTGTAATACCCATATCATTTATATCACATGCAGCAAAAAAATCATGATTTTTATCTTGACTTTTCAAATCCTATTTTTATCTTTTTGAGGTATGTTATCTTTGGGCTTTTTTAGACAAATTTCTTGTTCACCTTTGACCAGTGGTTCTCAAATTTCAAGTAGGGTGTGCCACAAATTATAAGAAACTTACATGCAATCACATGTACATGACTGAATATTCTGGCCTTCCCAAAGTGTTATTCAATTCCCCATAATAAAGATTATTGGGTTATGCCATGAGCAAAAACTAGAACTAGCTTCAATGAATCCAGATATCAATTCTATCTCTACCTGCACTTAAGTAATAATAATGACTATCATTTATATACAAAACTTGTAAGGGTTTACAGAGAATTCACAATAAGTCCTTTTTGGTGGTTCTGCATGGGCATTGAGTTTATTCTGGATCCTTCAAAGTTATAAAAGTAGCACTTAAGCTAAAGTTTCACCTCAAAGATGGACTGGGTCTTGGACCCAAGGACCAGCCTTCCCTAAGATAATTCAGAGAAACTCATTCCACCAGCCTGACTTGGTGATGATGTATTCTTTGGCCAAAGCAACTCTCAATGGCTCTCTGCTAAAATATAGATTTATCATGTTCCATTTCATGGGGGAATGAAACCACGATTACTGAAGCATTGAATAGGACCTACTTCCCTCTAGGATCTAAAGAGTCTCTTGGAGCAGTTTTCTCTCCCAATTTCTTATTTAAGAAAACTGATGTGCAAGAAGTTATGTCTTATTAGTATTATTTTACTTTTTTAAGAAATTCTGATTTCAAATATGCACATCTTACTTTTCAGAGTATGTATTAAATTAAACATTGTAGTTGCAATATTCCCACTTTTCATTGTCCCTTTCTGAATTTCCTCCTTTTCTCTTTTATGCATATTTGAAATGTTTCATGAATATCTTCTTTCTTTCCTTTCTTCTTTATTATCAGATGCACTATCACTATGAAAAAATGAATAAATCAAAGTGCTTTCCTGTAACAAATAACTATAATTATTTGTCACATCAGCCATTTGAAAATATATTTCATTCTACTACTTGTAGTCAATTGCCTCCCTACTAAAAGGTGGGAAGCATGATTCCTCATCAGTCTTCTGGTGTTATGGTTGGTCATTTACTAACATACTAAACCTTTAAAAATAAGTAAAGGGTCTACTCATTTTGGATGGCTGAGAATCATGAAATAATATAATTTCCAAAGAATTTAAAATCAACATCATTTAGGGGGCCATGTAGAGATACATAGGCGATGTGAGCAGGGTAAACATTACAAATGAGATATTCTGAAAAAGAACAGGAGAAACTGATGCTACCAAACATATGTATGAGTGAAAAAGATAGGGTTATCATGTGGTAAGCATAAGAAATGACTGATGAATTTTACCAAATCCTTGCTATGAAAAGAAAAAGTGAAGAATCCCCCTACATAACAAATGGACTATGTGTGAGCAACTTTATGGAAAGATATGGCAAGATGGCCATTTTGAAATGTGTTGAAATCTGCATATTAGATGAATTACACTCATCAGAGAGATGACTGATCTAGTCCAATATTTTGAATACTTGAATTCTTAGACATACCCTTAGTAGGTTTGAAAGACACTTCAGATTGAAAGGGAGAAGTAATAAAAATAGAACATTCTAACTCTATACAAAATGTTCATTCAATTGCCCAAAAAAATACAGGAATTAATGATTAAAAGTATGACAAATTCTGTTTTCCCACAATTGAGAGCTTGTGTTTTTTTTAAACAACAAAAGAATCATCATTTTATTCTTTTCTTTTGGGTCAAAAGAAACATTTCCTTATTCTTTTTCTCTCTTCATTATAGTTAAAGCCAAAACTCTCTGTGAAATCTGGAATTTAGATGCAGATAGGAAGTAATAAACCTTGGCCTTCCAAATATTCTGTTTTAAAATGGATTTATTGGCAGATTTATGTCTGCACTGACAATAATTTGGGAACTTTTAAAAATAATTCTCATCATTTTGCAAAAAAAAAGTATATTTAGAAGAAAGTGTGAAGGAACAAGAGCGGAGGTGGTTAACGGATGTCATTTAGTACATGATCGGATACCGAGTGTATTTTAATATACTGTGGGTGTACAAGTTAAAAGACTAATTAATTGTTAGCCTGAGAGAAAAAAAATGAAATGAGTTTCAGAAAGAACTGGTTGATAATAATTAAATATTTGGTATATATTTTTAAAGTGGAAGCACATTTTCACTTTAGTAAGAATCAGCTGTCCAACCCTTCAATTTCTTTGCAAAGAATACATAGCTTCTAATTCTCTAGGGCTTATTCTTCTTTCCTATATTTAGTATAAAAGGAAACCACTATTCTTAGTATAATTATGCAGTTGAATACCCATACAATTTGTTCTTGATCTGAATAGTGACAAATTAATTATTTCTCCCAAGATTTTCAAGAAACTTCAACTCAGCTGATGACATTATCCTACAGACTATACCTGGGCCACTGTGATGATAATAGTAATAATAATGGCAGCTCATTTTCCTTTGGTGTACTAAGATTTATAAAGCACTTTCCTCTCAACAGCCATGTGAAGTAGGCAGAATAAGTATGATAAATGAAGACATTGAAACTCTAGAATATTGATTCTGGAGACGGAGGACCTGGATTCAAACACCATCTCTGGCTTGAGTTACCTTAAGCACATCCGTTAACCTTCCAAGGCTTCAATTTTCTTCATGTCTAAAATTAGGGGGCTATATTAGAAATCGCTAAGGTACCTTCCAATTTAGATCCATAATCCTAAATTGTTTTTCTCAAGGTCACTGCCAGTATTAGAATAGGTAATGTGGACACGACCCCACTAAGCCCACACTGTATGTCTAGAAATCCAACCCAGGTCTAAATCTGTATTCTTACAATAGGCTGCCTTTCAGTTCCTTAGCATTGCAATACAAAGCATATATAGAACCATCAGAGGAACAGAAAAAAGAAATCTTTGGTTAAATTGATGATTGGTATGCCCATTATATGTTATCTTTCTGTCACCTAGATTCTGATCTTGGACCAGTATGTAATTCTGAAGGTCCAGTGTCTACTGATTTAAGAGGGGAAAAATTATTTTTTCTTGATTCTTATTTTGCCTATATTCATGTACTTATTGTTATTACAACTCTCTTGGGTCTCCCGGTTTGAGTTTCTGTCTTTGCCTGATGAATGCCTGACAACTTATATTCACAGTCTCCCAGCATTTTCAAGAGAAATTTTCTCTTGTCTGATTAGGTTCTGACAAATGTCTGGTACAATTATTCCTATCTTGCAACTGCACAATTTCTTTTGACCCTATTAATTTATAAGCAGAGATTCCCAGGCATAGATTTGCATAAAGGCAATTCCAGGTGTGCCCCAAAACATCATAATATTTAAAAATATTTGGTAATTTTGCATCCTATTTTTATATTTTACTTTTTAAAAAATAAGGTTTAGTTAATTAAAAAATAGTTGTTTTAGTTTCCTTTTAATGAACAAAAATAACATCCTTTTTGACTTAATATTCAGTATATGTTTGTTTTAGTTACTTTTTTTCAAATTGGAGATGCATGCCATAAAGAAATATGCTGTCTGTTCATGTTCCCAGACACAGGATAATTAGATTACGCAAATTTTTGTGCTCATAGTACAACTTGAATTCAGAAAAGCATCTCATCATGTTCTATCAGACAAGAGTGAAAGAGGTGAATTGGATGACAGGGCAGTGAATTTTCCTGGTTTAATAATCATGCTGAAAGATTAATGATTATCAGAACAGTAGGACATGTCTTATAGAGTATCCAAAGAATTTATCCACTCAGTGTAGTCATTGGTCAGTTTTAGAAATGGGAAGGACATTAAAGATCAACTAATGTAACCCCTTAATTTTATAGATGATATCCAGAGAAATGATGGTCATAAAGGTAGAAGGAAATTGTGGAACTGAGATATGAGTTCAGGTCCTTTTGATTCCAGATTCATTTCTTTTACTATGACTTGGATGAAAGTATGGATGGAATGCTTATAAAATTTATGAATGACAATAAACTGAGAGAGATATGTTGAATATTGGGTGACATATCAGAAATTCCAAATTATCTTGATAGGATGGAAAGATTGGCCAAATCTAAAGTTTAATAGAAATAAATTTAAAGTCCTTTAAAGACCTTGGATTCAAAATCAACTATAAAACAAGTTTCACATGACAGTCAAAAAATTAAAAACAGACAAATAGAAAATAACGATCCCAACAACCCAATGTGATATTAAATTTCAATAATAGTGTCCAAAATAAGAGAGGCAATGGTTATTCTAGTCAGACCATAACTAGTTTATTATATCTGGCTTTAGTCATCACATTTTTTAGGGAATCTATCCTGCTTTCATTGGAATAAATAGCTTCCCATGAGGAAAGCCCCTTTTGCCAATAGAGATCAATAACTGTGCTGAACTTTTTTTTTCTAGATGGATTGTTTGGGAAGGGAGAAGTGATGTGACTTACCCTGAAATGTTGTGATATGTGTCATTAGACTAGATCTTCCTGTCTCTTAGGCTGGTTCTCAATCTCCTTGTACTACCAAAAACATGTATGGGGGTAAGGGAGGAGAAGGAAATCCACAACAGAATGAGGAGGAAGAAGGAGGAAGATAGGGGGATGAGGAAGAAGGCTTGAAACCTGTTGAAGAGAAGTTGAAGGATTTGGAATGGTTAGCCTGGAGAAGTTAAGATAGCAGGGATGGATGTTCACATGAAAACTATTCTCAAAGATGTTTTCACATATAAGAGAAATTAGGCTTGCTCTGTCTGGCTCCAGGGGTAGAAAAGAGTGCAATGCTTTGGCATTAGTTAGTTTTACTCAATAGAACAATGAACTTCTTAAAATCAGTGCCTTAGATTTAGAAGTGACCTCAAGTCCACCTGAGAAATAATTTCCTGCTGTTCCATTCCCTGACAAGCGACTATCCAGCCCTTTCCGGAAGACCTCCAGTGATGGGAAACTCATTATATCTCAAGGCAGTCTATTACCTGTTTGCAGAGCTCTCAGATTTTAAGAAGTCTGGGCTCTTCAGTTCACAGAAGAGGAAACAGTCCAGATGGTGAAATGATCTGCCTAGGATCATGCGACTAGGAAGTGGCATCACTAAGTTTCAAATCTAGTTCTTGGGATGCCAGATCCAATGTCTTTTTAAGCAGACTGTGCTTCATTACACATACAAAAAAAAATGTCCTTTAAAAAAAATCTTTCCCCTAGCTGCAAATTCAGCTTATCTTGCCATGAGGAGTTTTTCATTTGCTTATTCATTTATTTATTCATTCATTCAGTCATACATTCATTTAATATTTACTGTTCACCTATAATATGTATGACAACTTATAATGGGTACAACATTTATTTAATATTTGCTGTTCACTTATAATGATGGAGCATGGGGAGGGAGATAAAAAGAATAAAATAACAGATCCTATACATTACAATCCTGACTAATGTGACTAAAATGATTAATACAAAAATTGATATAATGCAATATATTTTAAATATCATGATATGATATGAAATGAACATATTATTATTCAAAAGAGGAAGATATTGTATCTAGAGATGCTAATTTTTATCCATGTAAAAGATGGCAATTGAACTGAATAGTGCAAGTTTCTGACAGGTGGAGATGCAAGGATGATGACAGAAGGATTCTAAAAATTGAATTAAATTTTTCTAGTCCAAATTTGGGCTGCCCAGAAAAGTGTGTTATAGGGGAAAGGATATTTCACTTTATCTGTCTTCGACCTGAATTTCGACTCAGGCTCTTAGACTATGCAACAACTAAGCTATTAAATTCTCTGCTTCCTTCACAATTCAATACCTGTTTGTGTTAGAGTAGTGAACAAAAGGACACTTGGCAGGCTGATTTCTACTCAAGAAGCAGAGACAATTTTAATTAGAATTAGCAAATACATGAAATTTTAGGAGAAAATCCTAGCTCAGAATAAATTGGGGAATCCATCAAAATGACTTCTATAATTTGATAATAAAATTCTTAATCTACCTGTTAAAAGATAGAGAAGTATTCCCATGAACAAATTGATATTTAATGATCCAGGTTTATTTGGATATCTACTAATATTGTAATCTCTATTTGGGTCTTTATTGATGCTATAACCATTGTAAGCTTCCAACTCTAATATGACCTTGGATAGATTGAGAAAGAAGGGAAGAGCAATCTATGGGTCATTATTATTTCAATTTTTTTATTCCACAAGAAAATAAAAATAACTTGAGCCAACCAGAACAAAAGGTAAGGAAAATACTGATCAAAAGAGAAAATGGCTTTGCAAATTCTCTTTTACTATAAAAATTCAAGGTTTTTTCCTGCTGTTATTTGAAAAAGTAAATGTTTCAGGAAACAGCAAGCTAGTTAC
The DNA here is from genome assembly GCF_037893015.1 of Macrotis lagotis. Lineage (NCBI taxonomy): Eukaryota > Metazoa > Chordata > Mammalia > Peramelemorphia > Peramelidae > Macrotis > Macrotis lagotis. The sequence goes on from NC_133665.1 coordinate 79,954,260, forward strand.
AATTTTAATTTTGATATATGAACATCCACACATAGGGAAGGAAAGATCATTTCATTTCAGAGAATTTGACCTGATCAAGAATAATTTTACTTCTCAAATACCCTTCTCTATCTCTTTGCAACATCTCCACTTTGCACCAGTGACTGACTCTTGGTTACCAGGCATATACAACTTTTTTTTACTGCATATTAAAAAACTCCAAAAAGTCTGAAATTTTATTCTCTAGCACTAAAGTTTTGGCTTCATCTTCTAAACTCATGCTGACCTCAAAATTTAATCTCCCCCAGGTGAATCATAACACTGAAAAGCCTCTGGAAGACACTTTTCTGCACAGGACTGCTTCTAAAATTTGCCCCAATGATGCCTGAGTATATCTTCCAGAATTACCATACTAATCCCCAGATGTCTCCAGTTAGCTTGTTTCAAGGCTACAGTTCCTAATTCCATCTCTGTTATTTAAAACAGGTGCCCTCTTTGCTCCATGCCTTTTTATTTAGCCTCAGTCTAATGAAGATAATGGCGGTATGAGAAGCTTACTTGCTCAAACTGATGGAATGATGAATTTTTAAACATTTATTTTTAAAATGTCTTTGGTCCAGAGCTCTGATTTCATCAGTGTATGCAGAGCAGCTGTTCTCATAGTCTCAGGACTTCTTACACTCTTAAAAATTATTGAGGACCCTCTCAGAACTTTTGCCTATAATAAGTTAAGTCTATTGATATTTACTGTATTAGAAATTAAAACATATTAGTATTATCGTGAGAATAGTTTTGACCTCAAACACCCCCCAAAAGCATCTTAAGAACCCACAGAGGCTCCCCAACAAGACCTTCGAGAACTGCTACTGAGAGAATTCTTTCTTCCAATCCCAATAAGCAACTGTTCTTTAATTTATGGTCAGAGCTTCCTGGAGCATTGAGAGGTTAAGTGAGTCTTTCATTCTCAGCATATGTCATGGAGGGGATGAAAACTGAGATCTTCCAGACTACAAAGCCAGCCTTTTATCTATCAATCAATCGATTTTATTAATCAGTTAATTAATAAGTATTAGTTACAATGCCATGGGGATACAAAGAAAAAAATGAAAGAGTCCTTGCCTTTAGTAACTGCTTATACTCAATAAGTAGAGATATACACACACACATAGGTAGACACACATGTGTATCTTATATGGACTATATATGCATATACAAGCATGTGTATATATATATATATGAATATAAATATATATATGTATATATATATATATATATATATATATATATATATATATATATGTTTACTGAGGAAGGGACTGGTATCTTAGGATCCCAAGAAAGACTTCATTTATAAGAAGAGCCTCTGAAGAAAAGAAAGCATTCTAAGAGGTAAGAGTAAACTCCAGTCCCAAGGACAGCCTGTGCAAATACAGAGAGAGGAGATGGTAAATCACATAAGTGGATCAAGGCCAGTTTGACTGGACCATGGTGGGAGGGAAGGGGGATAACATATAATAAAGCCAGAAAGGCAGGTTGGGGCCACATTGCAAAGGGTTTAAAAAGCTAAACAGAGGAATTTGTGTTTGATCCTTGAGACAATAGGGAGCCAATGTCATGCTCTCCTTCTGGGGAATTATTTAAGCTGTGCAATTTCTTAAGGAGTTTTACTTTTTAGTAGGACATTGGCATAAGATTCCTACTTGGAGTCTGAGGTACGAGAGCATCTCCTTCCACACAAGGACTAAAGGTCATGCCCCTAACCCTCTTGGGAAGCAGCCCCCTCCGAGGTGTTGTCACTCGGAGGGTACATTTCATTGGTATTTTGGGGGAGGAGTGTCAGAACATGTTTCTCCAGCACAGGTGTATTCTATTTATGCCAGCTCCAGCGTGGTGGAAAGAGAGTGTTGAAAGGAAAAGAACACATTGTGATAGTTCCTGGGGAAGCTCATCTTTCAGAAGGGCCCTTTCTGTGGACCCTAAAGCAAAGCCCACACAAGCTGGCAAATGATGGTGTCAAGGACACTCTTAGTTCAGGTTCAACGCTGGGATAAAATGAGGCACTTGCAAGTCATTGAACAATTAACCAAAGAAGTTTACTTAGTCCTAAAAATAGAAAGGATAGATATTTAACTCAGATAGATTGCCTCCCCCACACACACACATACCCTTATCTCTGTAAGAAAGTCTAGGCTTGGGTATAGTGATTTGTTTGGTTTTTGGATATCTATCAAGTCTGGAAGGTACTAATCCCACCTGGAGAAGACCTTTTATATCTCTAGGTAAACAGGATGCTCTGTCAATACAGAGGACAACCTGAGGAAACTGTCAGGCATATGGTTTGAAACTTAACCACCCCTTGACTAAAAAAGTTCATCATTGTTTGCTTCCAGGGGTGATCAAACCTAATTCATATTGGTAGAAGATTATAGATGGTGTACCTATGATGTATCATAGATAGATGATGTACACTAGTAATTCCAAATGATGAAAATATCATGATTTATTAGGGATAATATATATCTCTGTTTGGGGCTTTTTTTGTTTTGTTTGTTTTGCTCTGTTTTGTTTGGTTTGGTTTGATTTGGTTTTGGATTTGAGTTTTTTATTGCCGAAAGCAATGATCAGAGAGAATCATTGATCATTAAATCAAATTTTCTCTAAGGTTCTATCGAGTAATATCTCTTGCAATGATCTTAAAGTATACACAAATAAAATATTCCTTGTTGGAGAAGTAATATTGTTTAAACTTATATTTTGTTCTGTAGAGTCAAATGCTTCTATTTAGTTAACAATGAAAAGCAAAGAAGGACCCTGCTTTCTCTGTATCTTCCAGACAATTACATGTCTAAAAATGAAAAAAAAATTGTCTTGAATATTGTGAAAGAAAATCTTCCTATACTTTTCCCACTTTTTCATCAGATAGCCTCACTATGTATGAAGATCATTGTCATAAATATCTTGTATGGGTGATAAAGTAAACACATAGGTCAACAGTTACCTATGTCCTTTTTACTACCTTCTTTTGGGATATTAATATCCTCTATGATTTTTTCCATTCTTTTAGTAATTTCCATGAAGTATCTTATAAAACAAGATATCTCAATGTTTTAAAGATTATATTGCCTTCTGCAGCAATTTCTTCCATATGTATTTAGTCTGGTTCAATCACTCTTCCTTATTGCATTTTCTGAACTGTCATTTGTACTTTTTCATACAATACATAAGTGACTAAAATGTTTAAATGTAGTCCCACTATAGACTATAGAAAATAGACTGCTATAGAAATGCTGATAAATTAGATGTATTGTCTATTTTTTTCCAAAGTTATCTATTTAGGTTCTTAGGATGATGAAACTTACTTGGGTCTCATATAAAACGTTTTGCAGATTTGCTTTCCCCTCTGTTGACTTTGCTCTAAATAAGTAAGTAGTGCTCTAAATCTCTAAGTATTTTCCTTAGTTCTAGATTTTCTCTTTATTTTTTTCTATCTTCCTTTCTGCCTTCATTTTCTCTCTAATCCTTTTCCTTCCTTCCTTCCTTTTTTCTCTTCCTCTCTTCTTTCTCTCTTTCTTCTTTCTCTCCATTTTTCTCTTTTTCTCTCTTGCTTTCTCTTTCACTTTCTTTCTCTTTCTCTCTCTTCCTTCCTTCCTTCTTTTTTCTTTCTTTCTTTCTTTCTTTCTTTCTTTCTTTCTTTCTTTCTTTCTTTCTTTCATTCCCCCTCTCATCATTGTGGCAAATACCATATTTTGGGTAAGTTTTGTGGGAAATATTGATGATAGTAGTTAATTTCTTACCTTTTCTACCTTTTTTCTCACATTTCCTGTTCTTTTTTCCAGTAGCACAAAGGACTTGTTTCAATCAGGTTGGAATCACTACAATTTTATGCAATGTCCTCATCATTATACTTTATTCTAATTTGACATTCTGACCTTTGCTCTAACTAGACAAAGTCTGAATGAATAGACAGCTGATTCTTGATATGATTCTCTCAGTAGTAACTGACTATTTCCTTCTGGTAAAATATAGTCAGTACCATTTTATTTTGTAGTATTTTAGGTGCTTACAATCTGAGCAACTTCCAACTGTTCCCTTGAAGAAAGTATTCATGATCTATGTAACTGCTGAAAAGTTTGAAAGCCTTTTGACCCTTTCATGTCTTAAACCTGAACTACATTATTTCCTCTCCTTATCCCCAATTTTACCAAGCTTCATTTCCCTCTTGGGTATGGCTCTGCCAAAATAAAATTATGTTCTTCAGACTATTTGTTACCAGTATATTATTACTGTTTGGTCAAATTTTTAAAATAGTTATTTCCATAGCTATGTAGAGTGTTGACTTCTCTCCAATCTTTTTCATATTGCTCAAAATGTTCCAGATATAAAATTTTAAGATATATAACAAAAATAATTAACTGATTCTACCTATTTCCTATCTAAGATTTTAAAATAAATTGCATTTTGATTTTCGAACCATTTTAAATATCAATTGGATCACTGGCAAAGAGCATATATCTTTCTGAGAAGGACCTTTGCTTTCTTTCTCGGCTAATAGAAAACGAGGCAGATCGGAACATGTGTGTGACTTGCCCCACCCTATCTTCCCACTGCTGCAAACATCCATCTTTATGGCACTGCTTATAACAGTACTACGTAACAGAGCATTAGTCTGCAGCCTCTGAACAGTTGGGCAATTTCTGAAGGCGTCCAGGATGATATTATCGTTGGTACTTTCTAACCCACAAGTGCACTTCCACTTAAATCTCCTCTAATACCTCACTGTGGCATGGAGATAAACATAAACTTTTTTGAAAAAAGCCCATAACATAAATGCTGACAAAATGGACCAATGTAAAAAGGCCTTGGAGCAAATAGTTGGTAATGGATTGTATTTGTCATCTTTGGCTTAATGTAGCTAAAAACAGAGAGGCTCATGAGTACAAATAGAGGCTGCAACAATTCAAAAAAGTTTATACAGAATAGTAGCTATCTAACTGGCATTCAAAATGGAAAACTTTTCAAAAAGGAAATTTTCTGATAGAGAAATAATCATATGAATGTGAGAAAGGCACTTAAACTCCCAATTATTGTTGTTTAATCCTTGTTTTTAGTCATATCTTTCTTGGCAAGATTTTAGAATAGTTTGCTAGCTCCTTCTCCAGGTTATTTTATAGATGAGGAAAATGAGCAGATGTAAGTGACCTACCCAGGTTCATATCACTAGAAAGTGTCTGAGACTAAGTTTGCACTCAAATTGTTCTGACTCTAGCTCTAGTACTCTATCTGTCCAAACTGTCCAAACAATGCTCTAAAACCAGCATATTTAATTGTATGATCATGATAAATCCCTTAAACTCAGACAATTATTTTAAGCAATAGTCAAGTGGAGGATCTTCACTGGTGGGGGGAATTTCCAAACCAGAAGTTCCCCACAAAGATGAAATCAAAAGTTTTAACCAAATTTTTCTCCTCTCCCTCTTCCTCCCATCATTCTTTTTTCCTCCACTTCCTCCTCCTCCTTCTGATCCATGAAGTCATAAAGTATTTGTGATCTACCTCAGTAGGAGGGGAAAACACACAATACCAAAGATCAAAGAAGCTTTGAAATAACAAAACACACACATAATAGAGGGACAATTGATGAGTGAAGGGACTCCTGTAAATGGGAATATAGAAAACTGGGAACAATAAAAATTAGTTTCCACCTACTTGTGTGAAAAATCAACAGAAGCAAAACTGTGGTGATGATGCAGGAGCCCCTGAGTTTCTATAGACTAAATGTAAATAGCATGGCAGCAATAGCATCACCATTTTCCTAGGCTGGTTTTCTGAAAGGAGAAGCAGGCCATTAACCTACACCCTTTCACGGTGCCTCCAAACAACACAATGAGTTAGACTGATATTTATTACCTTTTTTTTATAATGAAGGAGGAAATTGAGACGCTGGGAAGCAAAATGCCTTGTCTAGGATCACTGGCCAGATTAGTTGACAAAATAATATTAGAAGCTAGGTCTCTAGGTTTCTATTCATTCTTTTATAGTTTCTACATACCAGAGAAAAGAAATAATTCTTTTTCTCAAAAGATTAAGTTATTTTTCATTTGACTTAAAAGGCATAAATCTCATCTCTGTCCCCAACCACACATTCACGGGCTCCTTCTGGGAAGCATACCACAAGAGATTCCTCTCTCTTTTCATGAATTACGGATGAATTAGTCACTTCAATGCTTCTAGAGATTTGTGATTTTATCATGGTTTGCTACTTAGTCACTGACAGGAGCTTGGATAGATTGATGAACTTAGATAAGATCTGGGATTAAATATCACTTCAAATACTTCTGACAGTGTGACTGTTGTCACTTATACTCTCTGAATCCCAGATCCCTCATCAAATGGAGATAGGAATATCTTTAGTACTCACCTCATATGGTTCTGGGATTGAAATGAGATATGTATGTGATGTGCTTTGTAAAATGTAGAGCGCTTCAAAAATGTCAGTTATTACTACAACTAATCCCCTCTACCTACATGAGGTCTTTCATAGATCACAGGATCATACACCATGAGCTGGGGACAGGCTCCCCTCTTCTTTTTTAGATAAGGCAACCGAGGCGTAGATGAGATTAAGTGGTTTATATATGATCACATAGATAAAAAAATGGCAGAGGTGAATTCAAACTCTGGTCCAGTAACTCCAAATTCATCCACATTGTATCACATTGCTGCTTTTTTTTTAGTTAACATTTATTTTTTCTCCTTCCTATCTCTTGCACACCAACTGAATCAAAAAGAAAAAGAAATAAAGAGAAAATCCTCATAACAAATATATGTAGTCAAGCATAGCAAATTCCTATACTGGCATGTCCAAAAATGAATATCTCATTTTGCATTTTGAGTCCATCAGCTCCCTTTAGTATGTCTGTAGACTTTAGTATATTCTATTATTTCTAAGTTTCAGACAACTGTCTGAATTTCTAAGTTTTTAAAAGTACAAGTTTTTAAGTTTGTAAATTTTGTCTTTGTAATGTTGTGGATATTGTATAAATTATTCTGGTTCTTATTTCTCTCTATATTAGTTTTAATTTTTATTATGAATAGTAATATCATGTATATAGCAACTTAAGGTTTTCAAAGATCTTTAAAAATATTTTCATAGTTTATCTTCCCAACAACCCTGTGAGGCAGATGCTATAATTATTTCCACTTTACAGATGAGGAAACTGAGGTTAAGTGACTTGTCTAGGATCACACAGTTAATAAATCTGAGTCCTTATTTGAACTCAGGTCATTTGGATTCCAGGTCCAGCACTCCATCCACTGTCCCATCAAGCTTCCTCTCGGAGTTCATACAGGTTTTCTCATTTTCTCTCTCAAAATATCTATTTCATCACTTCTTATGACACAGGAATATTCCATCTCTAGCACACTGCTACTTATATAAATGTCTTCATGAGTTGCTATAGACAAAGAAATGCTCCACCTGGTGGTCACTTTTCTGGTAATAAACTGTTTAGCTGGGCATGTCCTCAGCTGGCATCTAGATTATCAGTGGGCTTATATTTGAAACTTTTTTTTTAACTAGAGAGGATGTGACAGAACTTGAACTCTTCTAGCCTTCAAGGTCTCAGGGTCACTTTCACATCAAGAGGAGGCAGTAAAGAAAGGCTTTATTAAGCTCCCTGAAACAAGAAACTAAACTACTATTATTGTACCATTTATGTTGATTGTTAAATTGGATTAAGAATCATAAAAATTTAGAGCTGTAAAAGACCATCTAGATACTTTATCCAAAATAAAATTGAAACCAGGATTCTTGACTTGATCAATACCAGTTCAAGGCTCTTTCTCCTATGATAACATGTCAATCAGTCAACAAGTATTTATTAAGCACATCACGCATACTGAGATAGGATCTATGTATACAAAAACAGAAAATGTGCTTGCCTCAAAGAACATATATTCTATCAAAAGAGACAATCACATACAATAACAAATATACACACATGTTTATATACGTATATCTGCATAGATCGAAATAGAAATATGATGACCTTTCTATATTTATTTACTTATTCATTCTTTCATTTATGATTCATTTATACATTTTAAGTGAATGCAAGATAAAACACTGGCAACTGGGGAGATCTGCAAAGTCTCATGTAGAAAGTGGTGACTGAATTGAGCTTTGAAGGAAAGCAGGGATTTTTTAGAATAGAAAGTTGAGAGGCAAGATTTCCTCTTCGTTGCCCCAATCACATGCCTCCTGATCTGATTCTTAGTAGAGAATACTTCTCTCTTTTACTGCCCAGTCTTAACTTTTGGCAAGATATTTCTCTAGATAATTGGACATGGGATGATAGAAACAAATTTAAGAGCTTCAGAAAAAAACTTCTATGTCTAACTACAATTATTGCTAATATGAGAGTCTGGGTTTATTGACGAGCTTTCTTTCCTTTAGCATAATCATTTAGAGTTTCATTTCCTTCATTTGTAAAATAAATAAAATCACACTTCTTTATTTATTTCATGGATCTCTTATGAGCAAATCACTTTGCAGACCTTAAAAGATGAGTTATCATCAGTCACCATTTACTAAAAGAAATAAAACGAAACCCTCTTCTACCCATCTCTATTCTGTCTTTAAAAATGTTCATTTCTTGGACCCTGAGAAAGGGTTTCGTTGAGCCTTCTTTATGGCATTTTCATTTCCCTGAATTATAGTCAGGTAAGAATAAATGAGAAGAATGTAACTTTGGGTATGTTAAATTCTGTTCTGTACAGACTCTAAGTGGCAAGAGTCCTACACAAGGAGTCAGGAAGATAGAATATGGGCCACAGAGAATCTGTGGGGATCGATTATTGAATAGAAGTCTTATAGGGGACAATGCCCATATTTTTTGCCAGTTTAGAAGAAAGGGAAGGAAGAGTTGTGACTGACTATTCCTGAAAATTTCACTTGGCATCATGGTTTAATCTACTTCAGAGTTACAAATCCCACAATTACACTCTATCTGAAAACTTCATTAATCAACAGATAACTATTCATCGGGAACCAACTGTGTGCAAGTTAATATAAAATGCCAAGAATATTATCAGAATAATAAATAACCAAGATAATAAATGTTCACAGGAAGTATACAATCTAGACTGATGATAGAGAAAATAGATAAATAGATAAATATTTAGATATAATATCTTTTAATTATTTACTATGTTCTAGGTATTATGCTAAATGCTATGTTTACAAATATTTGCATCTATTTGAAGCCTATAGTCTCTGTCCTCAAGAAAATCACATTCTAATGTGAGAAGATAATAAATTAAAGAGACCTGAAAGGGTGAAGAGAGAATGACTAGAGATGTTATTGAAATTCTGAGGATGTCTAGAACCTGAAGGTTTTGTTACATTATCAAAGTCCAGTTCTCTGATATTAAGTCAAATATAAGTTAAACAAGTAGTCTATGGTATAAAACAATGTAAACTTTCAGTAAAGACAATGGTGCTCTATGACAATAGAGGGAAGATGGGGAATATGAAACAAAGGAGGTGACATTTGAAGGGACTTTGAAATTATCAGTAAGATTCTGACATTAGAAAGTAGGGAAGATTATTCAAGTGAAGAAGATGATGGGTATTTATATATGAGTGTCCATGGAGAATTTGAGGAGAGCAATCAGAAACTGACTAGAGCAGAAATTTCATTTTTGGGAATTAGCACCACTTCTTATTGTTGGTTATTCAGTCCTGGACTGCTCTCTGTTTACACTATAGTTGCCTCTGGTCCCTTGCTCCAAGGTAGCTGCTTCCCCATATCTCTCACACTCTTTCTTCCATTATGTAAATATTTAATAAATGGTTCTCTAAAAATGTCTGACATATGTTTAAGTTTAATTTGCATTATTAACATTTTTCTCCATCACCTTCTTAAGATTAGATAATCATTGCCCAAAGGGCTAATAGTACTTATTGCATATGCTTTGAATCAGCAATACTGCTACTAAGTCTATACCCCAAAGAGATAAAAGAAAAAAAAGAAAAATGACCCATATGTGCAAATGTATTTATAGCAGTTCTTTTTGTGTAGTCAAGAATTGGAAGCTGAGGCTATTCCCATCAATTAAAGAATGGTTGAAGACATTATAATATATGAATGAGATGGAAGATAACTGTAAGGAATTAACCTGGAAAGATTTTTATGAACTAATGCAAAATAAAGTGAGCAGAACCAGAACAATGTACAGAATAAAAGCAACATTATAAAAATAATTAACTGTGAAAGACTTAGTAACTTTATATAATGCAACACCACAATTCCAAAGGATTCATGATGAAAATGCCACCTTCAAATACAAAAGTGATTAACTCAGAGTACAATTTGAAACAGACGTTTTCCTTTTATTTTTCTTGTTTTAAAAAAAATGGGTAATGCAAACATATGTCCCCATGACTTTATATGGAAAGAATTAACTCATTCACAGTGAGTAGGATAGGGGGGTGGAAGAAGGGAGAGAATTTGGAACTGAAAATAAAAATCTTCTAAAAAATTTAAAGACTAGATAATCAACAGACCAATTAATCAAGCCCAAGCTTAAAGTGTTTGCCTTTCTAATGTTTAAAAGCACATACTGAAAATTCAACAAGTGACTTTCTCCTTTAGTTTAGATTCCAACTCATCCCTATCCCAACATCAATATTCAAAGAGTGATTTGCCTTATCATTTTGAAACCAGTAATACTGAATCTTCCTTATACAAAGATGACTTTCTAAGTTGTAGCAAATTTACTGATTTGCATTGTGAGAGGAAGTTTCTTCATCTGGGAACTCCTTAAATCAATTAAAATTATCCTATTATCAAACCATTCTATGTTGTTCAGTCCTATCTGACTCTTTATGACCCCATATGGGTTTGTTTGGGTTTTTTTTGGCAAAGATAGGGAAGTGGTCATTTCCTTCTCTGGGTCATTTTACAGATAAGGAAACTGAGATAAATAGGATAAAATGACTTGCCCAGGTTCACCCAACTGTTAAGTGTCTGAGGTCAGATTTGATTTGAGGAAGATGAGTCTTCCTGACTCTAGACCTTTATCCACTGTGCCACTTAGCTACCTCCAACCATCCAGTCTTTAAGTCATGATAAAAAAAAAATATTCAGAATGGATATTGGTTAAATTTTCTCTCTACTGGACCATGGCTACAATTTACACTGTATCTCATAATAGTCAGGAGCCAGTTTTGGAGTCAGAGAACTTAGAGTAAAAACCTATCTTACTTTTTTTTATCTTTTTGACCATGGGCAAGTCACTTAGCCTCTTTGCTTTAGTTGCTTCATCTGCAAATGAGAAATTGACTGAGATAATATCTAAGTTTGGCTGCTAGCTCTAAATCTTGAGTCCAAAAAAGAAAAAAAGAAAAAAAAAGGGTGTGTGTGTGTGTGTGTGTGTGTGTGTGTGTGTGTGTGTGTGTGTAGACTAGGGGAAGCCCCTGGCAGCACAGATATCTATTGTGAAAGAATTAACTCTTTTTTTTTTCCTTTCTATCTCTGTTTCCATTTCTACTCTCTTTCTCTTCAGCAGCACTATAAAAAGCTAGATAGGACACAGGTTTTTGAAAAAAGGGATAAAGATTAAGTAATAAAGGCCTCAAATGAATACAGTGGGCAAACAGGTGGCACAATAGATAGAGTATCTATCCTGAAGTCAAGCAAACCTGAGTTCAAATTTGACCTCCTCTGTCCGCCCCTCCTCTATAAAACAAGGGAGAAAGACTAGTATCTCTAAGGTCCTCTTCCCTTCTAAATCCTAGTGTTCTTCAGCCTTTAGTACACGGAACAATAGAGCATAGATCTCAAAAAAGGAATATTTCTGGCACAGATAGATTGAACTTCATCTCCCCCACCCCCATCCCAGTCTCTGAGTCCACAGCTACCACCTTTTGAAAGAACAGGTCCATCACTTTAGAGGGCCTCCCTCCTGGTCCTGGATCAAAAGCCTGCTGACAGCAGACCTGGGGAGTGCATACCAGCCTCATGTGCACTTTCTTCATTCCTTTGCTGTGTTTGCAAAGCTGTCATGCTTCACCGCGCGTATTTACTGTACTGTACCTTGCACAAAACCCCCAGATTCCTTATTTGAAATTCCTTTGTGTTTCTGTGTGTACAAGAACCCCCAGGCCAACATCAATGACCCTCCCACTCAGCACCTGGCCCTGACCTGGGGGAAAAAAACGACATTAAACAAATACAAGGGTAGAAGAAACTTGCTTCTTTCCCCAAATAAGCAGACCAAGAGGTTCCCATTTAAAATCAAAACAAGTCAACAAAACCCCCACAAGGTAACTTTCCCTTTCTTTAAGATGCTTCTCTGTACAGGTGCAGCCTTTGCCTAAGAACCCCAGGCTTGAAGAAGAGCACAGAGCTTCATCCCTGCGTCATAGATATTTCACAAAAACCTCCTTTTCCCCTAACAACTTTCTACTCCTGAACAGAGATGGCATAGTGGATGGGACTATGGAGTCAAGCAGAATGTGGTCTTAGACATTTACTAGTTATATGACCTTGGTCAAGTCACTTTACCCTGATTGCCTTACATTTAGGACCATCTTCAGTTGACTTGATTCAGATCTGGTCACTGGACTCAAATGACTTCAGAGAAGAAAAGGAGGCTGGTGATTTAGCACAAAGTATCCCTCACTCAAATTCACTTTATGTTCATGTCCATCCTGATGTCAAGGGCTTCTTCCAGAATGAAAGAACAACACACACACACACACACACACACACACACACACACACACACACACAGAGAGAGAGAGAGAGAGAGAGAGAGAGAGAGAGAGAGAGAGAGAGAGAGAGAGAGAGGTTGCCTACTCACTTGGTCCTGACCTTGACTTGTCTCCACTACCCACGGGTTTTAAGAACTCTTCAGAGGTCATCTAAGATAATCTTTTGTTCCATTTTACAGTGGAGACCACCAAGGTCTAGGTCTACAAATAGTTTCCCAAGCTAATAAGTAACAGTGCTGGAATTCAAGCCTTTAGTGACTTTCTTTGCCTAAGAAAAAAAAGTAGTATCTTGCATTTAAGGTCCAACCCCTACCTCCTCTAGAGTTCATCCTTTCCTATACTATACTATATATTATCTTCTAATTGTAAACACTTGACAGCAAAGACTATTTCCCATTTTAACTTGTTATTTATTGCTTTTTTAGACATTTTAAAATTGTATCTAACTGTTTATGACCCCTTTTTAGGGATCAGATACTAGAAGCAGTTGGCAAACTTCACCAGTATCTTTTTCAGATGAGGAAACTGAGCCAAACATTGTTGAGTGATTTGTCCAGAGTTACCCAGCAAATGAGTTTTGGAGGCTGAATTTGAACTCCTGAATACAGGCTGGACTCTCTATCCACTGTGCCATCGAACTTCACTGCACATAATAGGCACGTGATAAATGTTTTAATTGAATTTAATTAAACCCAAATCTTCTGATTATAAAGTCAATGCAATCTCATTGAGGTCACACTGGATGATTTCATAAATCCTTACCTATTCATGATGGTCCAAGGAGAAGAAGGGCACATATATTATTTAGTAAGATCTTGCCAATGAGGAAGAAATTTTGAAAATCTGTTTTCTGGATATCATTTCTTTGGCCCCTGATGTCATCTACAAAAATCCTTCTATTAATAAACAAGCATTTATTAAGTGTCTACTATGTACTAAATACTGGAGATTCAATGAATGAAGCAATCTCTACTTGTAAAGAGTTTCTTTCAGAGTCATCTGAGCATTAATAATCACTCACCCACCAATTAAGACCACTCAGCCATCAGGGTCCCAGGAAGGAATCCTAAAACTCCTTATTGCTGGGATGGGGGGAAGGGGAGGGAGGATGGAGAGAGGGAAAGGGAGAGGGAGACAGAAATAGAGACAGAAAGACAGAGAGACAAAGACAGACAGAAAATGACTCCTAGGTCAGTAGGTCATTTTTTTATTGTTTCTGATAGAGAGACCAGTAATGCTGGTACAAAAGGAAAGATGAACCTTACAGCAGGTACTCAGTCTTATGGATGACAAACAGAAGCAAATAACATTTTTCTACTCCCTTCTGAAATCAAAACCAGTATTTTGTATTTCTGTAGCTCTTTCAAGATTGTAAAATATTTTTTCCATATCTTATCTCACTTGATCCTGTTAGCAGTCCAATGATGGAGCTATCCAGGTCATCTAGTCCAACATCTTCATTGACAAATAAGGAAACTGAGGTCCAGAGGAGACAAAAATTAGAGCCAAGAGTTGAACCTAAATCTTTCAATTTAAATTCACTGTTTTTTTCCTCCATCTCCTTCCCTTGCATTATCTTTAGAGCTTGGAAAAACTTGTGAGTCATTTTGTCTAGGACTTAACAAACTCCAGGTCATTACACCATGGCATCTAGGAATTTAAATCATGATGCCAGTTACTGTTTGTGTGTGTGTTTGTGTGTGTGTGTGTGTGTGTGTGTGTGTGTGTGTGTGTGTGTGTATGAGAGAGGGTGAGAGAGAGACAGAGAGAGAAAGACAGACAGAGATGGAGAGGAAGAGAAACAGAAAGACAGAGACAGAGAGACAGAGAGAGAGAGAGATGGAGAGGGAGAGGGAGAGAGACAGAGAGAGACACAGAGAGGGAGAGAGAAAGAGAGAGAGAGAGAGAGAGAGAGAGAGAGAGAGAGCGAGAGAGAGAGAAATCCTATTGTTAGCTAAAGAAGTGCATTTTCTTTTACTATCACAATACATTAAAAAGAAGAAATCTTTGGCAAAGATCATTGTTGGCAAGAGCAGGGAATTTCAAAGAGGCCATTCAGTTGCTCCAGTTAAGGCCTGACCTCTGCTCTGGAGAAAAGGGGAGTGGGAGTGGAAGAGAGGAAAAGACTTGGGGCAAGGGTCACCAGCATTTCTGCTATCCAATACACTCATTTTACAGAAAAGTAAATCGAATCCAAAGAATATAAGTGACTATCCCAAGATCACACAGACAGACATAAGCAAAAGTTGTGATTAAAGCTAGGTCCTCTGATTCCAAAATCAGTGTAGTTTCTATTACACATTCTTTATATTTCAAAGTCTCCCTAGATACCTTTCTTCAGACTTTCAGTGAGCTTAATCTGGTTCCTAATCGTAGTGGAAAAAATATTTAAGGTTTATCTTTAGTTAGTTTTAGAGTCTGTTAAGTTTTTTTTTTTCCACAATAACTCTATGAAGCAGACAATCAAAACATGATTTATCACTATTTTATAAATTTAATAAATGCAGCTCAGAGTTTAAGAGATTTATTCAGGCACACAAGAAATCTGGGCAGAGCTATCAACCCAGGCCTTCAAACACCAAATTCAGTACTTGTTTAGCTATTTCAGAGCAAAACAAGACTCTCAGAACTGTAACTAGGGTGTAACACAGTGCTTTTTCATAGAGTGCTAAAATTTAATGAGTCAAGGGTTAGCACTATCAGTCCATGGGAAGCATAGTAATTAGTAGTATAAGATAATGATCTCAAGTGGCTGCTTGTTTTCTTCTTGGACCTCACCCCAAGTGGGGTCCTCTCTTGTTCTACCCAAGTCTTGCAAACTGCAGTATCTCCAGGTCTCTGTATTTCTCCATCACTATGCTTAACTGAATGGAGAGCTTATTTCTTCATCTTGCTTCAAGGGTGGAAACATTTTGTTCTGATTTCTAGAGGTGGAAGAATTCTCTTTCCCCTCCCATATGCTGCTTTTCTCTCACTCATTTTAATTTTGATTCCTTGAAAGGTCACAAATTGTTGAGTTCCTAAATTGGAGGCTGGTGCCTAAACTAAATTTGTCAGATTAAGAGCTAGAAAAAGTTACTCCAATTCAATTTAATGAACACTTATTAAGTGCCAACTATGTAACACTGTGTTAAGAGCTGGAAAAAAAAAAACATAAAGAAATCCCTGACCTCAAGAAATTGACAATTTAATGAGGATATAACAAACAAATATATATATATATATATATATATATATATGTATGTAATCTATTTGTTCAAGTTTTTCAATCATGTTCTACTCTTTGCTCCCCCATTTGAGGTTTTCTTAGCAAAGATACTACAGTTCTTTTTCTTTTCCTTCTGCAGCTCATTTTACAGATGAGGAAACTGAGGCAAAAGATTAAGTGACTTGCCCAGGGTCACATAGCTAGTAAATGTCAGAGATCAGATTTGAACAAAAGAAGATGCATCATCTTTCTGACTTCATTCCAGGGACTCTATCAACTGTATCACCTAGATATCACCTAGCAAGTTATATAATGGGTAAATAAGAAATATTCAAAGTAAGAAAAGCACTAGAATTAAGAAGGGTTGAGGAAAGTTTCCTGTAGAGGATGGAAGTTTTAGTTGTAACTTAAAGCAAGTCAGAGTAGACTTCCCATTACTAAGCCCCATCTTTTCTCATCTTTTCAATGGGGACAAATTCAACCTTATTGTTTGATAGATTAGTATGTCAGATACCATGAGGTTAAGTAACTTTTTAAGGTCAGAGAGACATTTATATTAGGATATGCTCCAGGACTCAAAGGTTTCTAAGAACTTGTACCTACCTGGAAGTTTTTGAATTTAACTTTGTTTTGACTTCATTAATATATGGTATTCTCATTGAAGGAACTTCCTCTAGCCAACAGATTAACAAACACTCTTTTGCAATTTGCAGTCTTAGAGAATTGTCTGAGGGAGGAGCCAGGTTGCACAAGGGGGTAGACCATTGTTCAAATCTGACCTCAGACACTTATTATATAAATTGTGTGGCCCTGGGCAAGTCACTTAACTCCAGTTACCTTAAAAAAATTGCCTGAGGTACTGAGTGATTAAGGGGCTTTCCCCAGGATCACACAGATCTAAATGTGACAGAGTCAGATCTTACCCCCTTCAAGGATGTTTGCCTCTTCATTATTCCCTAGGCCAAGCTACTTTGGGCCATGATTTATGGGACCCCAACATTCAGCACTTATGATTTTATTTCTACATGCTAAAAAAGCCATTGAGAATAAAATTATTTTACAAGGTTGCCAGGTAGAAGCATAAAGGCATAAAACCTTTTATTCATATGCAGTTCAATATTAAAAGCTTTTAATTCTGGTATAATTAAAAATACAATAAAACATCATTCATTTAACCTAATCTTTACTGACATCTATAAATTTAATAAGTCAAAAAGTACTTTCCCAAGTACTGACCCAGGAGGGTGGGTTACCCTTCTCATTGAGGGATCTTAACACTAATCTTAAGCAGATATTAAGTTCATTCTGGGAGAGTCTGGTCCCCAAAGAAGAGTAAAGTTCTTTCTCATTGGCTCTGACTCATTATGTCCCCATGCAAGAATCCCTGAGAAAATCACTTAAAGAAAGCCTAGGTTTGGCTAATATCAAGATCATTCTCAAATATTGAAGAAAGGCTACCAATGTAGAAAATAGATTAAATATATGGCTTTCTTTCTTTTGCCTTGGTCCTAATTCCTTATACAGAAAGTGACTAATATGTAAACATACTAAACACAAATGTGCATGTATAATGTTCACTAGACTGTTCACCACTTAGGGGAGGGGGTTGGAAAGGGAGGGGGAGTGAAAGAAAATTATATAACATAATTGTGCAATTGGATGAATGTTGAAAAACTTTTATAACATGTAATTGGAAATAAAGAAAATAAAATATCAATTAGAAAAAAAGAAAATAGAACAGATATAAAACAGTTAATCATGTCTGCAACAAAAAATATGTTTTTAATGACTTATAGGTATGCATCAAAAGCATGATATAATATCCTGTACCTCTATTTCTCCTATCTCTGGAAGTGAGTACTTAACAAAGGATAGGACATTTATGAAACTAAATGGCACAGTAGACAGAACTTTGAACTTGGAATCAGGAAGATCTGGATTTAAATCCTACCTCAGATATTTATTAGGAGTGATTTTTATTTAACCTCTTGGTACCTTCTTTTCCTAATCTATACAATCAGGATAATAAAATAACCTACCTCCAAGGTTGTTGTGAACATCATCATGTAAATGCCAGCTAACATGATTATTTTCATACTTCACCCCTAGTCTCTGCTCTAGAGAAGGGAGAAGAAGGAATAAACATTTATATAAAACCTACTTTTTAGCTTCCTTTAATTTAATTATCTCCATTTAATAATTTATAATTATTATACCCATTTTACTACTGAGGAAATTGACACAAATAGAGATTAAGTGACTTGTTCAAGGTCACATAGCTAAGTGAGGCCACATTTGAATTCAAGTCTTATAGATCCTATGACTGGTAAGTGTCTGAGGTGGGATTTGAATTCAGATCTTCCTGACTTCAGGTCGAGCATTTTATCCACTATGCCACCTAGCTTCTGCTCTGCATTGTCCAAATAACTAAGTTCCATTATCTTCTGGCGAGCCAGTGTTATAGTTCAAGTTCCTCTTTGTGATGATGGATCATCTCCAAGGAGATTGTAGTTACAGAAACCTGAGTTCAAATCCAGTCTGAGACACTTACTAGCTGGGTGACTAGGCAACTCATTTAACCCTATTTGCCTCAGTATCCTCATCTGTAAAATGAGCTGGAAGGAAATGGAAAACCACTCTTAATATTTTTGCCAAGAAAACTCCACATGGAGTCATGAAGAGTCAGACATGATTGAACAATAACAAAATGACCATTCTTTGCTTCATTATTTATGCTCAAGGAAAAAAATACAGAGCAGAAGAGCTGATTGGGGGCTCAGACTAAGGCCTGTGTAGACCATAGCATATGTTCTTTGCCATAGGCCAGCAGATTCTATGACTATCAGGGGAAAGAGCAGAGCCTCTCCCAACTCCATGAGATATCCAAGGAGTCCCTAGAAAAATAAAGCAGCAAAGCAAATAAACAAATCAAAAAAATCCAAAAGTGCTCTTGACTTTGGAATCAATTTACATATATGTATATATATATATATATATATATATATATATTTCTTTATTCTTTCTATATTATTCGGTTGCTTAAGACCTGAGTGAAAATAAGAATTCATTAATTCATTCATTCATCTATTTATATGTTTTTGTTTATTTATTTATTATTTCTGAAGTTGTAATTTTAATTAACTCCTATCAATCAAGATGGATACCCTCCCTGTCTTAAGAAAGTTGCCTATGGCACTGAAAAGTTAAGGAACTTGCTTGAGGTTAAAAAAAATCCAATATTTTTTAGAGAGAAGATTTGAACCTACATCTTCTCATTTGTAAGTCATAAAAAAAATGTTTACACATAGAGGGATTTGTGAGGAGAGTTCATTGTAATTAATAAAGCACCACACAAATGTGAGCTATTCTTCTGAAGAGGCAATCTATTCTAATGGGCAGGAAGGAGGTGCCTCTCAAGGAGAGTAGTCCAAGTGGTCAAGGCTTCCATCTCTAGTCAAGGGGCCATCATTCCCCTTCATCTTTGAAAGTCTGTAACCTCAGTATCCCACATAGCCTTGCAGCTGGAAATACTATTATGGAGTTTCTTAACCAGTAAGTCCTGGTACTCACTTTCATAAGTAAAAACCCTTGCCCTCCCAACATACCTGCCTCCAGACAAAAATTAAGGAGAGTATAAAATTTAGAAAGGGAAAAAACCTCCCAAATACATAATTTTATTGATTTAGGGGGTTGTAGAATGTTTAAAAAATTAGGATTCTTAGTTGGGAAAGTTTTAAAGAAGGCATTTTAAAGGGTATGTACTGCTTTCTTTGCAGTTGAGACTGTGTATCCTTTAACTTTAGGCACGGAAAATGTTTGGGGGAAAAAAAACCTCACTGAGTCCCCGAAGTCATTTCCAGCACCGTCTGGGATGCCTTGGAATGCTGGCAGAATCCAGAGATAATGATTAGAGGGGAAGCTTTCGGCTTGCTTCAAGCTCTCACGGCATTTTCTCCCTTGAGAAATTGCTCGAGAACACACTGTATTGAAAGTGCAAAGCCGCTAGGTCAGTGAAATTGTTTCTCTGTGACTTGGGGATTTCTTGGAGCCAAAAAAGCTTTCCAAGTTTCATCCCTGTGACTAAGGAAACTTGTATCAGTTGCTCACATGATAAAGAACCTTGATACTGTTGCTTACATTTAAGCAATACTCCGGCTGGCAGATGTCACAGCCGTGTGACCGGAGACATACATGATAGAGTCAACCCAAGCTCTGTTCTCTTGAAGGCTTATCAGCCATGGCAGAGAGCTTAAACAAACAAAACTTTTGGGAAAGATCCTGGCTGACATGACTTTACAAAACCAGAAGGAAAAAAAGAGTGTTTGTGTGTGCATGTGTATGTGTGCGAACACATGTATATTTCTTTTGCACAAGCAAGAAGCAAGAAGATGACAACAAGGAAGACCATGAGGCAAAAATCACCCTTTAATTCCTAAAAATTGTACAATAGTGAAATGTTTAAAAGAAAGGGAGAAAAAGAAAAAGATGCTCAACAAATTATAAAAATAGCCAGACTATTTCTTTTCTTTCCTTTATTGTAGAAGAGGGGGACTATGGGTAGAGAAAAGTAATAATAATAATCATTATAGTGAATGCCTGTAGGATTTTAGGGTTTTACAAAGTGTTTTACAAATATTAGCCCATTTTATCTTTACAATAACCTTGGAAGATTGGTACTCTTATTATTTCTACTTTACAGATAAGGAAGAATGAAGTACAAATAAGTTATATAATTTGCCCAGTAAGTACCTGAGTCCAGATTTGAAATCAGGTCTTCCTAACTAGTACTCTTTTTATGTGGCTACCTCTCACTACATAAAATGCTACTCACTACTAAACTATACATAAAATTTTGATTATATTAGTTAGTATATTAAATTGGTTAAAATTGCTGAATTTTTTCACCTCTTCAATTTTTTTATTATAAGAGATGGATGGGAAGGTACATTGTGAAATATAGTGATATTTTGAAATATATTGATTTTTTAAAAATAATCATGAATGTTTATCCAAAAATACTTTTGCTACTTGTTCTTTTTGACTAAGAGGATAATCTCCATATATCTGAATTGAAAGTGAAAAAGTTGGGTCAGTCTTACAGATAATCACATATTTCAAAGACGTGTATCCTTGTAGAGACCTAACACCTGGGTGGTTGAATGGATTTTTCAATTTTCAGCCAGCTCTTTTGGCATTCATTATATAGGCATAAGTCTAAATGCCATCAGGTAGAATGAGGTTCCGCAGAAGGAAATATTAACTTATAAAGTGGCCTAGTCTTCAGCCTCCTCCACCCAAGATACTTTAATTCAATCATCACTGAAATTAAGTGATCCATTCAGCATTCTGTACAAGTTCAGACTAGAGAGGAATTTGGACAGTGCTGGATAACTTGACCTTGTTTTATTTTATTTTTGCTTTGTTTTATTTATTTTTAATTATTTCAACCCATAGCTTCTTTTCCTATTTTTCAAAACTATGTGCTGCTTTTAAAAATATATAGATTATTTTCTGATGAAGGCATCATAGAAGCATATAGATACAGCTCCATGTCTGAAGAACAGTAAGCAGCGATTTTGACGACCCCCCCCCCGGGGCAAACATGGAAGATACTCTCAAATCAATTTTTAAAATAAATTCATTTGTGAAAGACTTTAAGACACAAGACCCAGTGTGAGAAATGATACAAGGAAGCAGGGGACATGTAAATGAGGAAGCTACTGGTGTTAGAAGTAACATGTTAAGGTAATACCAGTCAGTCAGGGAAAATAGAAACCAGATCTGTGATTTCACTGATAAAGAGAAGCCCTGGTATAGAAATTCCCACCAAAATATTTTTTCTGCAACTTTCCTGAGAGATTAGATAACTTACCAAAGATCACATACAGTGTAACTCAAAAAATGCAATCTTTTTGAAGTCAGATATTGTTTCATAGTCCTATTGCCCATTTTTTGACTTAATAAGCTTTTATTAAATTCTTTGTCAGGAACTTAATAAACCTTATTGAACCAAGGAATGGATGTTGAAGATCCATTCTCCACCTGGTATATGCCAGGTCTTTAATCTTTCTTGGTTCACAGGTAGTCTGTATTGTAAATCCTGACTTTAGTGTATGTTATACGCTTCTGACTGCGCTTTAAGATATGTGAAATGACAAAACCTTACCAAAAATGACTGTTGAAAACCATTTTTGCATGTCATTGGAAAAAAATAAACAAAATATTTTTAAATTAAATAAAATAAAATAAGATGTTATCTGCTATGGAAAAATAAGGATATGTTCAGTGAGTAGATGACACTGTTAAAGGTGTTGCACAGGTCCTTGGGTCTAATAGTGAAGATGGCATGCCTCAGCTGGATATATATAAAGAGAGAAAGGTTGCCTCAAATCGAAGTCCCTTGGAAAATTCAAGTTACTAATTCCTCATATCGAAAATAGCTAATACTAATCTGTAAACGTGTTTATCAAAATACGTATGGATAATGTTAACCTGAGTGTTCACTGCTGAGGAGAGGGTGGTGGGAGGGGAGGAAGGAAATTTTGTAACTTGAAAATATGCATGTACAAGTGGATGAAAATACATAAATAAAATAAAACAACAACAAAAAAAGGAAAGTTCAAGGAGAAGACAAAAATATATCTCCTTTCAGAGAGACAGTGAATTACAATTAGAAAGGCAGATACTTTTTTATTTGTCATGGTCATTGATGGAACAATTTTAATGAATTATGCCTGTTTGTGATAGTAATGATAGTATTTTTATACCATATAAAAGGTTGCACTGTTTTTCATATGCTAACCCTTTGTAATCCTTAAGAGAATTCCACTAGGTGTGTCCCCATTTTAAAGATAAGGAAACTGAAGCACAGAGAGTTTAAAAGTGACACATTTATGATATATCTGAGGCAGAAGTTGAACTCAGGTCTTGACTCCAAGTCTTGTGCTCTATCCACTGAGTCATCTAACTGGAATGAAGGTTCCTTTCAGTTCCTTCCCTTCCCCTTACTTCTTCCTTCCCTGACTTTTCCTTTCTCTCTTTCCTTCATTTTCCTCTCTTTTTTCTATTCTTTTCCTTTGTTTTCTTTTGTGATCTGTGGAGGAGAGAATATATGTATGCAAAAACTCAGGAACACCAGAAAAAATGAATTTAAATTGTGTTAAGAGGAAACCATAAATGATAATTTAGATATAAATATAAAATGTGGATGAATGCACAGTAATGGCTAATATCTATACATATTTATTTACATATATCATTTTAGTGCTTTGAAATATGAATTATTTTAAAGCACCAGTGCTTCAGCAATGAGTCACTGTTAGCTCCATTTTAAACTCAAGTCCTGTGTATACAGTTAACTTCAATACAGTTATAATTGATAGTATTCCCTTTTACCTAGGTTGACTTAGGGATTGGGGACTATATTGTACAGCCTGTAGTGATTATACATTTGTGAAATTCACAATTCATAAACTACAAATTTATGAAAATTTATACAAATAGATGACTTCAAGACTAACTCAGAAAAAAGTCTGATGGCTTGCTTTTAATGCAATTTCAAAATTATAAGATGTGCATGATCTAATCAACATAGTTACTCCTTTTAACTGAGCCAAAGGCAACCCATCCATACTTTCTCATGTAAGATTCAAAACCCTATCTTCCCATAAATTTCCCTTAAAGGCTGTAATGTTTTCAAGATACTTGATTTACACTGTGTTTTCTGATGCTGAAAAATAACATTTTTATTCATTCATTCATTCATTCATTCACTCATCTATTCATTCATGTAGTAAACATTTTTGAGTGACTACTATCACTATGCTAAGCTCTAGAGAAGTAAACCTTCAGAAATAAGGGCTATTATTATTCTTATTTTACACACGAAGAACTAACAATCAGAAAGTTATGTAGCTAGTCAAGGAACTCACAATTACAAACTTTTTGAGGTAGAATTCAGTCAGATCTCTCTGATATTCAATCCAACATTCCTCTGACCACTTTATCATGCTATCTCTTTATAAAAGATTCTCCGTAGAGAATATCCCCTGAATGTTGGAGTTGGAATTCTTTAAATATTTTAACATCATGTGGGTATATTGCTACTCCTCATACTCCCTATACTACTGGTCAACTTCTATTCTAGTGATACATTTCCTGAATTTTATCCTTTCCATCTCTTTCTGCACTTAAACCACCATCCATACAATGTACAACCTATTTAGATCTACCATACATCTCTACATTACACTCTGGACCACCCACAACTCTTATTCTTTGGGAGTTTTTGTATTCTGTGATTTACACTCATTTAGCATTGACAGCAGAATCAATCAATCAATCAACAAGAATTTATTTAAAGTGTTTACTATGTGCCAGCTACTATGCTGAGCTCTTGGGGTACAAAGAAAAGCAAGAATTGTGTTTAAAATTTGGATATTGTTTCAGAGAACAAACAGCATGGGACCACTGAAAGTTTTAGCAATATCCTCTATGAAATTCAGCTCCCTCTTTTCTTGTTATGTGATTGGGAACTCAGTTCACTAACGGTCCATTTGTAAGTATCACTCCAATATTCATGTGTTGTTAGTTGGGCTCATTGGGCTACTCATCCAAGCTCATGTCCCAATATGTACAATTGACATTCTTTACTCATTTGTTGATGATGGGTTTTTTTCACTCAAACAGGTTGTTGGACTGATTTTTGTGTGGTCATACATCTCCTTGTGGACATCCTCTGATATTCTACAATTAGCACGAAACCACCTGCAAGAAAGAACATCTGGAAGAACTCACTATCTATAGGGAATTTTTGTTTCTTGTAGATATTGTGCACAAAATTCTTCATAACAATGACAAACACCTTTGGTAAAAGCACAACTGTGTTTCAATACATATCACTTAATATATTTTTGGATCTAAGTCATTAATAACAGATAAAGCAAGCAGAGTTTTTTACTTTACTTTTTTTTTTGCTTATACTTACATTGTTACCATAGAGTCTTGGTGCTTCAATCCCAAAATTTAGAAGTATCAAAGTCAGTATAAGTACAGATATTCCTTATCTACCCCAAATCCTCCTGGAGATTTTTATCCAAAACATTACCCATAAGTTCCGTATTCCCCATCCTTTCCAGAATTTGGTCCATTAAAGAAACTAGTCTTGAATTTTCAAGATTTCTACACAATAGAAGTTTCACACTCCTCCTTTTGGAAGTCCAAGATCTTGTCAACCCTCTTAGGAGGTCAAAAGTCTATTTTCCTCAATACTACATAGTCACAAATGTAATTCAAATCATTCATAACTATGAAGGCAAAGGCTATTTTTTTACCATCCATCCATATTGCACTTGCAAAATGTACTGGAACTTTTCAGGAAACCCCAAGACACATAACTGCAATTTCAATGTGACAGCAACTTCTGGAACCTGACTTAATATTAATCAGAGATCAGTGAACAAAGTTATCTCTGTAGTTGTTCCTATGAAGAAATCTTGGGATGATTTTTACATATTTAGGAAGATTCTTTGTTGAAGTGCCTTAAAGACTGAATTTTGCTTTTAATGTTTTCTTTAAAAATCAACAAACAAGCAATCTATTATGCCACTTGTGTGATTATCAGAAAATCATTGGCAAATACTTGTATGTTTCCATCTCATATCTTCATTGAGGATGCCCTTGATACATAGGTAAATCATTCTCATGAAATTTTTATAAAGATAAGAAAGTAGGCATACGTGTCTGCAGTTATTGTAGTTCCCTCAATCCCTTTTTCATTTAACTTTGTTCATATTGTTCCCAGGAGTTTGGTATCTTCCCTTCTTTCAGATACATTGAATATTGACTTCCTTCACTTCTATCATTCAATGCTCTCAGGATTACTTTGCCTCCAGTTTGCATTTTTCCTGTATGGACTTGGCGACTACAGTTGTTCTTCCTGATGTGCTCTATGAGGCTTGATTTTACAACTTGGAAACATCCTAGGATGGAAACTTTATTCTGTATGCTGCAGAAAGTAAGCTGGCCCTATGTGACTTCTAAATTTGTGTTTATCATCCCAAAAGCATTGAGGCTGATTTCATATCTACTTCATAAGGTGGTTAGGGAGCTAATATGAGATAATTCATAGAAAGTGATTTTTATAAAGCTTAAAACAATCAGTTATCATTATCATTTTATTAAAATATTTATTAAAATATTTTAAAGTTTATCAAATGGAAGAAGGATAAAGCTTGTTCTTTTGGTCCCAGAGGACAGAAGTAACTTCAATGGGTGGAAACTGCAAAGAAACAAAATTAAGTTTGGTGTAAGAATAAATTTCCTAACAATTGAAGCTATCCAAAAGTGAATTGGGCTGCCTTTGGAGGAAGTGGTTTTCCCCACACTGCAAGTCTTCAAGAAAAGATTGAACACCCACTTGCCAGGTGTGCTGAGGTAGGAATCACTTTCAGATTGGACTGGATGACTAATAAGATCCCTTTCAACCTGACATTTTGTGATTCAATAATTCCATTAGTCCACAAGATAATCTTTTGCCCCACAATAGCAAAGGAGCACACATTTTCCACAGGTTTTGAATATATCCCCTCTCCTTACTAAGTCACTTTTCAGATGGATGCTTACTTTAATGATTTGAAAAGTGACTTAGTAAGGAGAAGGGATATATTCAAAACCTGGGGAAAATATGTGCTCTTTTTCCTTGACCACAGAATCACAGAAACTGATTAACAAGGGACCTCCTAGGTCATCTAGTCTATACCATACTGAAGAGGAATCTCTTCTATAATATAGGAAATGAGTGGATACCTTACTTTGAAGAACTTCAAAGATGAAGTATCTGTTACCTTCAGTAGCAATTCATTCCAC
Source organism: Macrotis lagotis (assembly GCF_037893015.1). Classification (NCBI taxonomy): domain Eukaryota; kingdom Metazoa; phylum Chordata; class Mammalia; order Peramelemorphia; family Peramelidae; genus Macrotis; species Macrotis lagotis. Next base: position 79,981,091 of record NC_133665.1, read on the forward strand.
TTTTGGATAAGTCTAATTGCTTAAATAGTTAAATTCTAAATATGGTTCAATGCTATTTCTACTGATTGTTCTTAGTTCTGCCAGTCCACAAGATATTTCATATAACTAAAGAAAAATTTTATACTTTTCCTACCTCAGCATATCCCTGATTTCTTATTCCAATCTAAATATCCTCTGCTCTATTTAAAAAAAGTAAAGGAACAGACAATTATTCTCAAATAGAGAGTTGATCTATTTTAGTCTCCTAAAGGATGACTTTATTCCCCCTCTTTTTTAGGGAGGGCATCTTTCCACAGGTTTATAATAGACTAGTTGCTGACCCAGAGGGAAGAGAATTGAATAGGATATTTATTTTCCCAATAAATATACAGATAAGAATTCACAGACAAGGTAAGGAAAAAAATGGAAAGAAATGATATTACAAAAGTAGATTGAATTGATTGGAATTAATGTACTCTTTGGAACTAGCAAGCATTGCTAATTTTTTTAAGGACATAAATTATATAAGAACTTGGAATGTTTTTCTTTGCAATAAAGCAAGTAAAAATTGATCTTCTTTTCTTAAATGACTGAGAAAAACTTAGCACAATTGCATTATTTAAAATGTCAAGAAAATGAGAAAAGCAGTTCCAAATCAAGGTGGAATAATTTTTATGAGGATAACTTAAAGAAATCACAAATGTACATACAAATTTATGAGGCAGAAATGGAAACCTGTAGAGACAAATGTTGCATTTTATATAACATCACTCTCTATTTATAATTCAGAAGGACCCAGGATCTCATGGATATGTATATTTCCTAACTTCCTGCAGATTGCAACTATCTCTGCTTTCCCATGCTGGAGAATTCTTATCATACATATAATTCTATAAATTCTCTCCCTGCCAATAGGGCTGGAGAATTTATTTTGGGACTTTTAATATTTCCTATGGACCAATAAAACACTTGGACTATTCATCTACTATCTCTCGTCATGGCTACATAACTTGCCCACTTTATTTTCTGGACATTCATGTCATTTCACACACTACTTACTGTATGTCACTGATAATATCCACCATACACCTAGCTATCCATGACCCCTTGAGTTATTCAAATTTTCATTTTTATATCGTTTATATCATTTTACTGTCCCCTAATTTATAGCCATACAACATAACAAAAGCACATTGGTACTAAAAAACAAAAAGAATGAACTTTGGTGTCCAAGAGTAGTTCATGATAATTTAAAATATCATAGTTTTTATTGTCTTATAAGCTTCTTTTATTTGCTTCTTTTATATTAAGTTTGGGGTCAAATGCACAATTTTTCAAAGATATGCATTCAAGTGGATCAATGCAATGAATTTTGATAATCCAACTTTATCATAATTTTTTTAAATCACATTGTTTTGATTTGTTTTTGCATTAATCGACCTATCTCTTATAAGGGAGCATGAATTTCACCCAAAAAGGTGAATGAGTTCCTGGGAATGAATGCAATCAGCACAGCATCCTATGTAGACCCAAGCATTTAGAGAATCTTATACTCCCTGGAAAATATCTTGAAAATACTTTTTCCATTAGTGTATACTCCATAAAGATGAGGGGGGGAAGAAGCATTGGATATGATATCAAAGGACATGGGTTTAAATTCTAGCTTCAGTTCTTACTATGTATTTGACTCTGAGGAAGCCACTCACCTCTCTAAGTTGACTAACACATAAAATTAGAAAGCTAAACTAGATGATTTCTGCTCTAAATTCTATAATCTTGACTCTCAAGACCACTCTTGAAATTCACTACTTCAATGAATGTGCAATGTCATCCATGTGACTCTTCTCTCTTGTGGTGTAGATCACAACCTATTCATATCATCTTTTCAAATATAACCATTGTCTATATCTTTCCATTAATCTTCCCCATATTTAATTAGGGCCCCTGGTTCATTATTTACCTGAAATAACTGCCCCATAGAATACATCTATGGTCTGTCCATCAAATATATCATAACTTGAGCAATTGGTTTAATTCATCCACTTGTTTTTACTGGGTCATTAGGTACAAATGAACTTTTTTGAGAGATTGTGAATTTCATTTAAGAGCTTTTACAAAGCTCCAACACTTGATGCACTGAGCATGAGCGTGTTGTCTGAAGACAAAAGAATATGGAATCCCTCTTCCATTTGGACTCTAATGTGAGTTATCCTCAATGACACTGGAAAGGAACTTTGCTGAGTATTTGTCTCTCTGTTTTATGACTCACTTGATATTAATAATCAGAAAATTATTGATTAACCAAAGTTGCCACTACAATCACATCTTTCAAGTAGTGCTTTATCTTTTTAACATGCACACACACATATATGTATCTATCTATCTATCTATATATATATAGTCTTTAAAAATAATATTTTTCCCTACTGAATCAAATGCCTTATAAAAGTCAACGGTAAGTAAAATATGACCTTATATTTTCTATACTTTTCTTTTTTTTTCTACATCTTTTACATCTTTCTTCTTTTTTGTTTTTGTTTTTGAATTTTACAAGGCAATGGATTTAAGTGACTTGCCCAAGATCACACAGCTTATACCTTTCTTCTTGTTTGATATCTTCAATACCTTTCTTTTCTCTACCTTTTCCTATTTTTTTAGGGTTTTTTTTTAAAGGCAATGGGGTTAAATAGCTTGTCTAAGGCCACACAGCTAGGTAATTATTAAATGTTTGAGATTGTATTTGAACTCAGGTACTCCTGACTCCAGGGCCGGTGCTCTATCCACTGTGCCACCTAGCCGTATTATTTCCTATATTTTTTCAGTGATTCTACGGTTGCATAAATTACTGTACAAAGTTGATTGAAAAATTCTACCTATTTCCTTATTTTTCATCAAGTATGTCCAGGATATGGAAAGATTAATGATTCTCATAAATATTTTATTAGAGATTATAAGATAGCTATTTGAATCAATACTTAGTGATATATTCTTGATTGTCTTTTGGGAAAGTGGTAATAATGTGATTTCTCCCCAATAAGTTCATATTTTCTCCTCATTTCATTTGTCTTGAGATTGACCATCAATTAATTAAAAATTCATCTCCATTAAAGATTTGTTCTATTTTTATATGGTCTTATTTAATCACTCTCTTAGTCTTTCTTTATTTTGATGTTGTTAATACTGGTTTAGATAGCATATTGGGAAATATGTGTTAGAGTTCAAATATTATGGTTCCTTTGTTATTGATAAAGAAAATGGTTTGTGGCAGCAACTTTGGCAGATATTTTACATTATCATCTGCTTTTTGACACTCTTCCAGTTATATATTTAAATTTTCTTGGGATGATCTTATATGATAGATTCTTACACTATTTGTTCTACACTCATTTTTCCTTTCCTTTCCCTTTTAAAAAATTAAATATTTTTAATACTTTTTGTTTTTACATCCCCTAGATTTCTCTCTCATGCCTAGGTCTTTTCTGTTCCAGATAGCAAGGCTTTAAAGATATTTTTTTACTAAAAGAAGAAGAATACACAAAAATTCAGCAAAAACAATCAATACACTGAAAACATCTGACATCATATATAGTGATTGATAGCTATAGAATTTCTGACTTCTGCCTTTATTTATTATTGCATTGTGTTTGTTCTTTCTATTTGTTAAATGTTTTCTTGGTTCTACTTCTCTTTGCATCAGTTCATATGAGTCTTTCTATGTTTCTTTAAATTGATTATGTTAGTTCTTTCTTATAACACAATAATATTCTATTACATTTATGTATCAATTTTTAGTTATTTCCTGATTCTTTAGCACCTTTGTTGTTGAGTCATTTTTCCATCATGTCTGATCCTTCATGAACCTATATCACTCCATGATAATGGAGTGGTTTGCCATTTCCTTCTCTAGTTCATTTTACAAATGAAGAACTGAGACAAATAGTGTTAAGTCACATATCCAAAATCAAAGAGCTAGTAAGTATCTCATGACATATTTGAACTCAAGAAGATGAATCTTCCTGACTCCTAATTCAGCATTCTATTCACTGTGCGACCTACCTCATCAGCATCTCCTATTTCTTTGATACCAGGAAAAGAACTGCTATTTTGTTTTTTGTCAAAATTTCCTTTTTTTACCAAAATTTCCTTTTTTTTTTTTTGCCAGTGACCTACTTGGAGTATATTCCTTGCAGTGAAATCTCTGGATCAAATACTTTTAACTCGGGTATTTGCTTAATTGCAAATTGCCTTCTATAATAGTTGTACTAATTCACAGGTCCACCAACAATGCATTAGTAACTTTGCTTTTCCACAATCCTTCCAATATGTACTATTCTCATCTTTATCAATTTAGTGGGGAGGAAATCTCAGAAGTGTTTGATTTGCATTTCTGTTATTAGGGACTCAGAACATTCTTTTTTTTTTTCAAGATTTTTCAAGGCAAGGGGGGTTAAGTGGCTTGCCCAAGACCACATGGTTAGGTAATTATTAAGTGTCTGAGGCCAGATTTGAACTCAGATACTGATTCCTAGACCAGTGCTCTATCCACTGCACCACCTAGCTGCCTGACTTAGAGCATTCTTTAAAATACTATTAATAATTTGCAGTTCTTTTGAGATGTTTATGAATATCCTTTTATCACTTCTCTAGTGGGAAATGAGTTTTGTCCAATGTTAATTATCTATATATATTGCATATTGATAGTTATTTAAGAACTTGGAGACAAAGGAATTTTAGCATTCAGCTACTTGTCTTATTAACTTAGATTATTAACTTAACTTCCTTTTGTTTGTAGAAATTTTTTTAATTTCATATAATCACAATTGTCCTTAACTTCTGCAATTGCCTCTGTCCCTATAATTAAGATTTGTTCTCTTATCAATAATCATGATCTACTTCTGTTCTAGTTTCTTTATGATATGACCATTAATATTCAGTTGACATATCCATTTTGAATCTATTGTGGAATAAAGAGTAAGATGCTGATATAAGACTAATTTCTAATGTACTGCTTTCTAGTTTATCAACAATTTTTCTCAAATAAGGAAATCTTCCTAATGAATTTATATTTTGAGGTTCTCATAGTTTTGGGGTCTTTTTTTAGAAATATTTTATTTCCTTTGAATTTTATGATTTTCTCCCTAATCTTGCTTCCCTCCCCCCACCCCCACAGAAGGCAGTCTGTTAGTCTTTACATTGCTTCCATGGTATGCATTGATCTAAGTTGAATGTGATGAGAGAGAAATCATATCCTTAAGGAAGAAACATAAAGTATAAGAAACAGCAAAATTACATAATAGTTCATCCCATTCACATTCAAAGTTATAATTACTAACTCTTTATTGCCCTTCATGTTATCTTCCCTCTGTTTGTATTTTTCCCTTTTCCCCCTTTATCCATTTCCCCCAATATTTTGCTTCTGAAAATCACCAATTTTAGTGTCTTTTCCCTCTTATATCCACCCCCCCCCTTCCCTGCTTTCCCTTTGCTCCTTCTCCCTTCCCTTCCTTCTGTTGGTTCCTCTTTTCTTACACCCTCCCATTTCCGCCTTTTAATACTTGAAAGGTAAGATAAGTTTCTCAACTTAACTGAGTGTTATGTATGTTAACTTTAAGCCAAATCTGATGAGAGTAAGAGTCAGGAGATTATCGTTTCCTCTCATCTTCCCCTCTATTGCAATAGGCCCTTTGTACCTCTTAATATAATGAGATTTACCCCATGTGGTCTCCTCCATCCTCCCATCTCTTTACTGTCCTCCTTTTTAAGGAGGTATTGTGTTGGGAACCATTGTGTATGGGAG